>NC_088295.1:21009620-21309620 GCF_032854445.1 Liolophura sinensis
GTCGACCCCAGAGCCTTGGCCAGGTGACGTCATGCCGTGAACGATATGTATTGAAAAGCCCTGCAAAGCGTAGTCAACATGCATTGGGCTTGAAGTATATCAAATGGAAATAGCCATTGGTAACACATAGAAATGTCAATTTAAAATTTGTCTGGGTTCCTGTTACAAGCTTCACGGGACGGCATGCTATGGAGTATCACCTGTAGTCTAATGGCTATTGTGGGACAAAGGCTAGTGGCTCTCTACAGTTCATGTTACTGCCTGCTGTTTCAAATAACCAAGTCGCTGAACAACTTCTGCATGCATGGTGTGAAAATCCGGACGTCATGTCCGTTTGCGGGGGTATTATAGGCTCGTCCTTTGGCCTTTTCTTTTAGAAGTTATGGCTGAATGAGCAAGTCTCGTACGACTACGATTGAGTTTCCTGTATTCAAAAGGCATTTCAGACAAGATCTGGTCCATGTTTTGTAAATCTGTGCCATTTTTAGGCCATGTATATAACTTTACAGTATCCTGTGTTGTGTTACGGCAGTCCGCAATCCACACTTGGGCATGGAATAATCTTGAAATTATCTGTAAAAGTATAGCCACTGTTTCCTTCTGTCTGTGTTGTACACCGAGAAGACCAAGATGTCTGCGGTGAATGTACTGCTGTGATGCCACAAGGTTAACCAACGCTCGATCGTAGCGGAGTAGATTTTCTGATGATTGATAACCAAATTAAGCTGTTTTTCTTCTGTTTTCGACATTATAAATGCTCAGAATGGATTCAGGGGACATCAAAGTATCTGTCTGCAATGTGGAAGGTTCATTGCTGGGGGTCTACTTCAAAGCTGAAGTAATCTGCCGACAGAACTGATCTTAAAGTTCACAAAGTCTTTCAAAATTCTAATTTAAATTTACTATATAAGGGTTTAGTATTATCAAATATAGCAATGAGAGAGCAGGCTTGAAAGCAAACTCTATCACAAGCCCTTATACTGTACACAGAAAATCTTACAGAACACGGCTTCATGTATGCACCTGCATATATGCATGTAAATGTATCTACTGAAATAATGACTTCGCCTATCTTTGTTTTAACATCTAAATAACTTTGAACAAATATAAACATCCCTGAAGAAACTTACTTTTAGTTTTGGTGTATCGGGTCATCTTCATCCACTCATCCTTGTACACAGTGTGTGGGCTTTCACCCTAAAATGTAGCAAACCATCACAATTTTAATATTGATCAGTTTCAACATTTTACTATACATATTACATACATAGGCCTGCAATTACATGTGTCCTGTACAGAAGGACAGTTTGTTAACTTGACATAGAGTGTTAAGATCCAGGCTGGGTCATGTATATACTGAGCTATTTCAGGACACCCCACCTCTCTTCCCTGCTTAGTTGCCCGACCTCTCTACAAAAAATGTTCTCTGGCATACAAAAATCTTTGTAAATATGAAAAGATTTTAAAATCTTCGAAGAAACAAAAAACACCTGAAAAACAATTTAAACTGCACTTTCACCTTCAGAGCAATGCACCAGTGAAGCTTTTGGCACAACTTGACAAAGAGAGAGATGAGTCATACGTGTAGGTATGACAGGTTTTGTTCTCATACTGGTGCTGGTAGTTTAGACCAGATGATCGTCTCCAGCAACTAGGCACACGCGAGGTTCACGCCCAGATGAAAGGGAAGCCTTACAAACTCAATACTGAGAAATATCTGCATGTACATGAAGGTGTTCAGGTTCATTGGAAGTGTATGTCATAGACAGATCCCTTTGTGATAATAGTAAATTACAAACTGACAGTGCAAATTTAATTTCTCTGGGGGAGAGTAAGTCATCTGGAAAACAAGACTTCCCTTGGACTATTTCTTGGTTTAATCTAACCATTTAACACAAAACTAATTACACTTCATAGAAGCAAACTGCAAAATCAATTTTATCAGCTACAAAAGTTTTGTGGAACAATTCAACACAGCCAGAGAGAGAAGTGTCTATTCATTTCTCTCTACAGGAAACAATGAGACGGGCTTTTTTGGCTACAAATCAAGGTGAACTAGTTTAACTGTTAAAGAAAATATTACAAAAACGACTGAACCACAACATCAGACAAAACTAAAACTGTACTCATCATGCGGACGCAACAAAAATTATACAAATGTTCGGCCCCACTACTTTTTTTTTTTTAATTTATGTAATCAGTGTTTTACATTGTACTCAAGACTACTTCACTTATACAATGGCAGCCAGCATTATGGTGGCAGGAAAGTGTGTGAAATATACTTTGGAGAACAATTCAGATAACTCTTTACATCATTCATAATCAATGATATAATACCTTTTGCAAACAAAACTAGAAAAAAGCAGAAACGAGAGGAAATTTTCTGACATAACAGGTCAGACATTTTAATAGTGTTTTTAGGACTCCTAAATAGTGAAGGTACATGTAATATGATGGTATTCCAGTAAACTGGTGCACATGTGAACAAGGCTGACTGGGGTACTCAGGTGTTGCTGAGTGCACATATCTCCTGACACAGACTGGCCTGGGAACCAACTGGGTTATCCCACAACCTCACCACAATCACATGTGCCTAGATGCTCATCCTGCTCATTATCAGGCCAATACAACTTAACTCCTTATCCCCAAAAACAGCAAGACACCAGCATATGCCGCAGTTTATGTGTCTCAAAATTACCTGTATAGACTCATACAGACATCCTCAAAATGAAATTCTCTTACTACGCATTTTCACACATCAATTTATGAATGTGATCACACATCAGTACTGTACATGTACTACTGATGTTCAGTGGATATGGATACAGTGCAGAAAGCCAAGGACAGTTTGTTCCTTGTATGCATTTCCTAAACCATCACGCCAAATGACACGTGCATCAACAGATCATGTTTGTCCTGAAATGTGCTCATCTTTAAATAAGACATTACACTGAATACAGCTTTCAGGGGAATAGTAAACCAAAGGTTCACAATGGAGTTGCCTGCACCAGGCTGTTTGGAATGTAAGCTGTTGTTTATGTTTGTCTAAGATGTGGCAGCCAGGAAGCAGGTTGTATTGTGAGCCCGAATTTCCCCTCCTGATCAATGACGTTACACGGTCTTCAGATGGGGAAGTAATCCCCTAACTCAAACAGAAAAACAAGTCGGAGTATCCGAGTGTGTTGACATTACAGTTCTGATTACCCCCGATGTAACACCCCCTACATCACCCTGTGTTGCAACACACAGCTCTTTTCTATCCTTTCATAAACTCTCCTCACCGAGTTCTAAATGCTCTTACACATACAGGTTTTTCCCATTCCAGGTTTGGTAGTCTTCTCACCTAATCTACCATACAAGCCATGCCAGCAGCTTTCATATAACATGTATAATGATCATTTATGGACAACATCACACACATTCATGGACAACATCACACACATTTATGAACATCATACACATTTATTGTCAACATCACACACATTTATGGACATCACACACATTTATGGACAACGTCACACACATTTATTAAATTAAACCTACACTCTGTAAGACAACCAGTTGGTATAACATAGGCCAAAATAAACGGAAAGCTTATTCATCATAAATAGATGTTTTATTATTTGAAACAACAGACAGGAGATTATTGTCTCTGAAGGGTAAACCGGCAATGGAAATAAAATGACTAGCCCGTGTACCTTTCTTTTGGGTTAATCCCTTGACAGAGAACTGATTAGCCTAAGTGTAAAGATTAATGACTTAACACAGCTTACTCCAAATTCTAGAGAACACAGATCTATTCATAAGCTTTTATCACAATACTGTTTTGTTACTGCATTATTGTGGGAAGTTCCACTTTAATTATCAACTTATCTTCACCATATGAAGACAACTACCTGAACTTTGTGAATATTAAAAATAAAAACACGACTGTCTTGACCGCTGACAGGCTAAAGAGGCCTTAAAATCTTCACCATATGAAGACAAATACCTGAATTTTGTGAATATGTAAAAAAAACTGCTTATTTTGACCCCTGGGCTATTCATTACAAGACACCTAAATTAAAAGATCATATTTATACTTCCTACTGATCATATATACACATGTAGATATATAGGGAGGGGAAAATATCCATAGGGGAAAATGTTCAGGAAGCGGGGAAGTCCTACATTCATTTTATGGGTACCACTATTTTTGTGCAACTCCTTTAACTGCACAACAGCACTCTCCAGGCAACCAAGTATGGCCATATATAATCCCTGTCTACCTCCTTTCCCTCATGCACTGTCATGAGAGGGCCACTCTAGTTCCGGCCACCAGAGATGTTGACAGAGGTCAGAGGGTGAGCCATCTACAGTCTCTGGGCCCCCCTACTACCCATGTAATGGACAGAAATGTGTTCTGACGACCTCAAGCTACAGCCACCCCACAGGTATTTACACTACCTGACCTGTACACCTAACACAAGAGCAGGACACAAAACAAGGAAATGAAGCGTGGTTAGACCGACAACGACAGATCATGAATACCTGCTGGACTTAGTGAGACTCGACATCTTATTTCACATGCCCGATCCATATGTACACGTATATTCAACTAGGTATATTTGATAGAGACATTCAGTCTATTCAGTTTGCTTAGTACTGTATATTCAAACACGAAGGTACCATAGACCTGCTTCATCTAATACATGTACTTAAACATGAGCTAACATTCGCAGTTTTGAAGAACAAAAAAGCTTTCTACAATGCAATTAACAATGCACATGTCCTCCAATCTGTTTAAACCAGTCCACCACAGAACAAAATAACAAAGCACATGTCCATCTCTCCATCAGTTTAAACCAGTCCACCACAGACAAAATAACAATGCACATGTCTCCTGGCAGTTTAAACCAGTCCACCACAGAACAAAATAGCAATGCACATGTCTCCTAGCAGTTTAAACCAGTCCACCACAGAACAAAATAACAATGCACATCTCTCCCATCAGTTTAAACCAGTCCACCACAGAACAAAATAACAATGCACATCTCTCCCATCAGTTTAAACCAGTCCACCACAGAACAAAATAACAGTGCACACTCTCTCCCATCAGTTTAAACCAGTCCACCACAGAACAAAATAAGAATGCACATCTCTCCCATTAGTTTAAACCAGTCCACCACAGAACAAAATAACAATGCACATGTCTCCCATCAGTTTAAACCAGTCCACCACAGAACAAAATAACAATGCACATCTCTCCCATCAGTTTAAAACAGTCCACCACAGAACAAAATAACAATGCACAAGTCTCCTAGCAGTTTAAACCAGCCCAGCACAGAAAAAAACCTCCATAATTTTGTCACAATGGCTCAAAACTTGAACCTGATCTGCTACTGCTCAGTCCTCAATTCAATATAACCAAAAACTTTAAAAAAGATATCTGGAAAACATTCAAATACAAAAACAGGACAAAAAACTGATCATGATTTGTCAAAAATGAAGGAAATGACATGATACATGATCTGTAATTTGTTGTGGTGAAACCATATGCCAGTACCATGTTTCACTTCAATACAATATACTGTTACGAAAATAGTCTGGAAAACTGTTTAGTGTTTAGTACATAAACAGCCATACAAGGGGTAAACTTGTAGTCCCCAGTACTAGTGATTTGAAAATAATCTCACATGCATTTTACTGCTGTTGGGAGCTGAGGGCTTGAAGTGAGTTGTGTAGCCACAAGAAGCATGTTAAGAATTTTTAATTCTGCTATACATGTAGTTTCACCTTACTAAAGATCTTAATTCACATTGTGTAAGTCTCCTTTAAACAGGAGAAGGAGCGTCTGCAAACTAGATAAAGTTTGTATTTACCGTGACACATATGCTTATATGCCAAACCATGGAGTGACAAGTGTCTTATGCTCAGTATAAGTGAAAACACTTACGATAAGCTCCTCACTTTGTATCTGACCAACATATATGGGCTTACTTTTCACTTTAGCTTCCTTACTGACATTAAAACACACACAGTGCTTCTTATGGAAATTAAATTTCACAATAAAGTCACACCCAAAACAACCTTTACATGTTTATCAATATTTGTCTCCTCGACATACACATGTACATGTATGGTTACGATTGATTAAACCGGTCAGACAAATTATCCATAAGGGCCTGTTTGGCAGATAAATGCAGCCTGAAAGTCGAAAACTTCACAGTAGGAATGTTCTTGTTTGGGAACAGTATGTAGCCAAACAAAGTTGTCTTACAACATTTTTATTTGGGTTAGTAGATGTTGTAGGCAGACAGTCTGATGGCTGGTTCTATGTGCGCACCACAACAGTGTTATCTGCTCACACATACATAAAGTGTGGAAATCTGATCAGAAGTCATGCCAGCATTCAAATCTTTCAACGGAGAAACAAATCTATAAATATAAATAGAATAAAAACATATTTTTACTACTCTCTACTTTTTTTTTTCAAATTTCTACTTTTTTTTTCTCTTTCAAATTTCTATGTAAACATAAGTGTACCCATGATGACTCCTTATCTTCCCACCCCTACCAATAATGACAATTTCTGGAGGAATGGCACTGATAACTGATTAACTCATTCTAATACTCCAGAAGAGTATGAATTTGTTTTTGGACTTAAACTTCTGTTCATTGCATACCCAGAAAGACTGGTAAACATAGTACCAGTAGTGATACCCTTAAGGGCCAAAGACTAAACCACATTGTTTATGATAGTATTAACTTTGAACTAAAAATGTGAATCTTAAGTAAATGACCGTACATCAGTAATTCCTATATATGCATAAAAAGATCAATTTTCATATGGTTAGGGAATGATGCAGAGGTCAGAAGGCCTATCTCAAATTTAGTCTGGCTATGGGGCATATGAGAGATACGAGTTCTCCAGAGCTTTGCATAGGTGTGCTCGTGCATACACTGGAAGTTTGGGTTGGAAAAACACTTCCTTCGCCCAATGCTCATGTGCGAAGGCTATGCACCGCCAGGGTTTTAACCCCAACTTCTGGTATATGTGTGAGCGCCTCCACGCGGCACTCGTGAGAAATCTTATCTCTTAGGCCCTGAAAGGGGCCAATGTCCCAATGTATGAAGGCACATAAAATTCTGGGGGCTGTTTCTCAAAGGGTAGTAACATTATACCAAAGCGGTGTATGCCTTCAGTATGTGAGGTCATGGTGATTAGGTTGGCGTAATGTTACAACCCCTTTGAGAAACAGTCCCCTGAGGCCCTTTTGGGCCCTACTCCTAAGTTTGAATTAATTTCTTTAAAACAGAAAAAAAAATCCTAACCGATCTACCCTACTTTTTTTAGGCAGCCTCATTGTGAAAGCAAATTCTTCAAGGAACTGACATCACACCCTCTGTCACCCTTAGGCCAATATAAACAGGAACCCCAGCTTAATTTACACCTCCCTGTTTTGGAGCCTAGATTCGTCTAGCTATCAATGTAGTAATTATAAGCAATGATAAAGTGGTAAAGATAACAAAGCGTCGTAGAACCAACTTAGACACTGCGTCTCGTATGAGAAATGAGCTGCTTCAAATCCACACTTTGTTTACACGTGAGAACTTACCACTGGTTTGTGACCGTTAAGATCTTGTTTGCGAAATCGCTTGTGGGGATGCTGGTGGTCGCCATGTTTCACTTTCTCCGCACCAAAACTTTTTCGTTTTTCCCTCCCTGCGGTAGCCACTGTTACCACAGCAAAGAGGAATATCGCAACAAATACCGATCTCATCCCGCCGTACGCGATTTCCAGGCACGTGAAGTTCTGGAACAACAGACCAGGTAAAATGGCTTACTTCTGCTCAGGTTGACACTCTCCTCCCTGTCACCTTATCTTGTTTCCTCCTTAAAGCAGTTGTCAATTTCTCAAGCACACGCCGGGTGAAATTTGGAACAGTCTAGTCTATTACCGGGGTTGATCAGATTGTTTTCACACGACGTAAAACATTTCTTTAAGCTAATGTACGTGTAAAAGTTCGAAAGAAAAATAAATGTTTGAATGTGGTTTACTTAAGGTATGAAAAGAAGATTACAAAGATATCGAATATATATTAACTGGAACAAAAATTCCCTGATATGCCTACCTTTTGAAAACCATAGATGGACTGAACCCGGAATTGACAAGGGAGGTAACTTTTGTCGATGTAGGTTGTCACTTTCATTTTATAAGTTACCTCCCTTGAATCAGATTTCCGCAAGAACACTTTGCTTAAAGGGTACATGACCATGATCTCCAAAACGAACATTACGGTTTAAAGGGAAACTAAAAGAACTCCAAATGTTTATAGGCATATTTTATATTCTCGTCAGTAGTCGGAAATGACATCATCGATGAGCTTACTGGCAACGCGGGACAAGGGTAGCATTCCCCATTTGGACAGCTATTATTTAGGCCTATATCACCGCTGACGTCAATACTACAGGCTATTTAATTTCCCGTTGACCACTGAGGCCTTTAAATTGATGTAGATGAAATTCATTTTCACACCCCGAGAAGAAGACTGAGAAGCTTTTTAGCACAACCTAAACTACATACTAAGGAATGAGGATCAACCCTTTCATGTATCTTTTAAGAGTACCGGTAGTGCTCCTATAGCCTTACATTACTTAGACCTGTGGCATCGGAAGAACAGCGGGTGCTCAACTATCACAGCACATTAGGCGAGGGTCTAGAGGCCAACTTGGCCCCGGAACTAGACTGCCGTACTCTAGATTGAGATCATTTTGGTGCATCGAGAAATGGGGCCTGAAGGGTTCGTAGAGCCGTAAAAGTGACAGGCTGAAAATGAAAAGAGTTAAAAAATGTTACCCTGCATAATAGACGTGGGAGGCTCTCGCGTCCTTACAGATTGCCATAATATACACCTATTCTTGAACGGACATTCAAAGTTATGGCATCGAGACACAGGGTTTAAAGTGTAAAGAACCGTAAAAGCGAGAGACGAGAGTCCAGGGGTCGCCTGGGCCCCTAAGCTCCGCGATCCTACATTGTTGTATACAGACGAGTTTTCATGCCCCGAGGCGTGAGATGTAGTCCAAGTGTAACATTGCATGGGGCAACGACAAATATGAGGCATGCATATTTGGGCCCCCACCTCTTGAAAAGACGAGGTGCCCTGTTCAACTGCCCCCAACCCCTAGTTCCGACACAACTGATAGAGACTTGTCTTCCAATACCGGTAAACGGCCCCGATAGCACGGTTGGTAGAGCGTCCACTTCGGGAACGGTAGATCCATGGTCAATCCTGGGTCGGGTGACACCTAAGACTTTAAAAGAGGAAGTTGTAGCTTCCTCGCTTGGCGTTCAGCAAAAAGGAAATAGTGCAGCGACCGGTTGACCAATATCAGTATAATGGTTCTGGCGGGGCAGCTTACTTGCCTTCGGTAAGGCGTCTCAGTGAAGCAGCACTAGATAAAAAGAGAGGTCGAAATCCGTCCTGCAACAAGGAGGTACATTACATGCACTCTAAGGATTCATTCGTCGTCATGTGACTGAAAAATTGTTAAGTAGGACGTTAACCCCCAAGCACTCACTCACTCCAATACTGGTAGGTGATGATTTCAGTTATTTCGAGGCGGCAGTTTTGTTGTTATTTAAGGCAGCAGGAATTGTACTTTCTGGATATTCGACGGCAATTCTAGTACTGAAAATTGGCTGAAACTACTACGAGTTCCGAACCAGCAACTTCACCATCAGGAATCTAATAACCAGCTATACATGTCAGCCATTGAGGTCTAGATCATTGGAGTAGCGAGCCTCCAACAAAATTAGGACAAAGCTAACAGAACGGTAGTCCGTAACTTCACAACATGGCTGAACCTATCAGACTGCAAACTCAGGATACACAGCACACATTGTAGTGCAGAAAGTTCGCTCAGACTATACGGTGTTTCATACCAGCGACGTCCGTGTCGGACACCCAATCGGTAACAAGACATGTCAAACGTCTTGACCACTGGGCCGTTTTGAAATGCTGGGCTCAGAGAACTGAGTCGTTTCTGATCATCACTGAGAGGTAATGCACGTTCACCGTGAAGTCTACCGGTCAGCTATTGAATGTTTTAGACAGTGGACATTTATTGCTGGCGATTAGGCGCCTGACACTTGCATAAGCCCTTTGTTCGAAACCGTGATTAGTATCGTACAATTTCCACCACTAGACTTTGTTCTATATTCAGTGTAAAGTGTAATGCCTGATGACGGTAATACTGTTAGTGAAGTTTTGTACAGAAAAGGCTAATAGGGTTTAAGCAATGGGGAACTCCTAAAAGACCTTCCCGCCTGTATCAAGTAGGTCCAAAGCTGTTAATTGATTCGGTCGTTCCATTATTACGTCACAATTATCGGTGTAGTCATAAAATATATATATGAAGTACACATGCACTGCAACTTCAAAGAAGAAAACGATGCGTTCTACCATGTAAACAGTTATATACTGGATATATATCTCTCTTTTTTTCTTCAAATTTAGTCCGCTCGATTCATATTAAGCTCCCTCTGTATCAGCCAGCTGCACTTTGAGGATTTCTGTTTTTTTTTTGTTGTTTCGTCATTTTTTCACTAGTCTACCTTGACGCGAATTCACTTAGTGTTCCAAGGCTGCAATGACGACGTGCGTGAAAAAAACCCTTCTGTCTGTCCTTAGAAAACGAAGTCTTTGAATCTCACAACCAAATTACGTCTAATGTAAAAGGTTGCCCCTGGCCCAAGGCAGTGTGCATTAGAAGCGATTGGAGGGATTCTTCCCGGGGAAGGAACGCCTCCGCTTGCCCAGTGCTTATACCGACTTATAAGAGGAAACCGGAATCTTCTTATGGAGATAAAATGTTCAACGACGCCACAACTGGGCTCGATTGTTTGTATCAGGCTGTACCCAGTGCATCATGTGATCGACATCATCCCGTCCGCTATTTACAGCCCATGTCGTATGATATTGAGAACTACCAGGTAGAGGAAACAATTCTAAGCCCATTAAACTAACATGGCATCTGTGACGGATTAATTCAAAGCATGACATATTTTAATATAAATATCACATAACTGATCTGCTTTAAATAATTGGGAGGTTATAGAGGAACCACATACAGGGATTTACGTGATCTGCTTAATGTTTGATTAACGCTGAACCAATATACGATGGTAGTCAGTTTTACTGGCGGTGGAAAGCACAACGGGATGTGTAGGCCACTGAACTTCTCCACGTGTGACGTCCAAATGCATGGATATTTGAACTCTTTATTGGTTAAGACAATTGGCGTTCACCTACGAACACAGCCAGTAGGTGTGCATGGGATCATTTACGAATTCATTGCCCAAGGCGGGAAACGCCATGATATGGCTGCAATATTGCCGAAGGGGCGATAAAGCATAACCATTCATTCATTCATTCGCTCATTCTAAGCCGGGGACTGAACCCCTACCTCGTGTGTCTCGTGTGTCTCGTGGTTGAGAATCACGCAACCTGCATACTCACTGAGCCACGTGGCTCACTCGACCGCGCTCCCCCGGGGACCTGGACGCATCTGGGATTTGATTCTCCTCCTTATTCCACCCTCATTATTCCGCCCTCATTATTCTACCCTCATTATTCCGCCCTCATTATTCCACACTCACTCTTCCAGTGTCATTATTCTACCTTAAGCGAAGCACTGTCTTTGGCTAGTTGTACTTTGAGCACGAACCTATAATATAAAGCGGAATCCCATTGCCTTCAACCTTGACCGCTTTGATGAAAAGGCATGTCTGCATGGCTTTCGCTACTCAACTATAATGATGGATCACCTCGATTTCACTGCATGGTGTGATACCTACCGTTTGAGAGTCAGATTTTACTTAGCAATACATGTATCCCTGTTTACTTACCTGCAGTTCCAACAAGATTAGGATATATACTTATTATATCACGTTTTTGCCACTACTTCAGCTGAACTCATTTTGTTCTCTCTATATATATACGTTTTTATTAGGATTCCATGTTAAAAGCGGCAAGCCTATTGTTCTTGTTCGAAATATTAATATTATTCCTTTCAGACAGTGCTCAGTTTTGCCCTTTTTTTTGAAAACTGCAAATCGCAGCTTTTTGAGATTTTCTTTTAGGACACTTGGTCGGCTTGCAAACCTAGCACAATAACCCACAAGCGTCTCACGAATGCGGTCGCTCTGAGTTCAAATCCAGCTCATCCTGTCTTCCTATCTAGTCGTACGTGGGACGGTCTTCCAGCAACCTGATTGTCGTGGGTTTCCCCCGGGCTCTGTCCGGTTTTTTTCCACTATAATGCTGGCCGCCGTCATATAAGTGAAATAGCACGGCGTGAAAGACCAGTCCATTAAATAAATCTTAACCAGCCAAATGGACGAATCCTTCTAACATTTAATATGCATGTAAAACAATACCAGTTACATAATGTATGAAAAAGATATTATTATCCACTGAAGCTCGCCACTGGTCGAAATTATGACGTCATGAAACAGTTTGAATTTTGATGTAACTGTGATTCCGAATGTGCTTTTGCTTTTTGTCTGTGTTGGTGGCATTTGAGATATAGGCAAAAACTAATTATGTATTAGGTAATTTCAATGGCCTTTAAATTGAAACTATATGGGAGTCAGAAATTTGTTATTGGTGCCAAATGCACTGTAGCCCAAAATATGCTTTTCTTGGAGAACGGACCAGTTTAAGCTGTCATCAATACTTTTCTCAAGTTTTTGAAGTGTTTAGGTGACAAGGCCCTCTTTCAGAAATTGAAATTAAGCTCATTCATCTAACCTAACAGTCGTTTTACAAAGCTGTCGCAACACAACGCCAAGCGCTTTAACCATGTTGACGTGTCTGTTCACTGTATGTCGTCACTGAAAATGCGCCAGGAGCAATTTGCGACTGCTTCGTAAAACAGGCCCCTAGACTCAGTGGGTAACTTGATAGTTATATGCTAAGGGCATGTATCTTAATACATCAGTATAGCCGCGTAGCTGAGCGACTGTTACAAACATTGTCGAGTCGCAAACTGCTCTGTACTGAAGCAAAAGCTGAAACACATTTGTACACAGCTTGAAAGCTACGAAACTGCAGGCAGTTCTTGTTCGTACTGCGGCTTTTGAATTTCTGCCTTAGTGAACATTTAAGCTTCCCTGTTCGCATCAGCGCTTTAGCTGTATTCAAAATTGAGAATCTCTCTCGCCATTACAAATTGAATAAATTCAGTGAAATTGAATAAAGTCAGTGTAAGTCAGAATTGTTCTTAGGAGGATGTTTCATTGCATGGAGAGACCTGCCTAAACCTTTGCGAAATAGTGTTGTGAAATTGTTGGAATTCGTACAGATTCATTGTCAACATTCCACCAGTGTGAGATCTTCTCATTTCATTTAACATCCGCATTCTGGCATGACGCAAATCTAACTAGCCATATACATGTTCTAGACTGATGTAGCAATATGATTACTGGTCTGCTGACGTAAGTGCAGGGATGGTAAACAACATGTGGACTGCAGTAAAGGTGCCCAGGCAAAACACACGGCGGTAATTACGGCTTTTACTCATGGAAGTTGATATTATCAGTCCACTAACACGCCGGGTGATCCGGTACGAAGGGAGCTGTTAAACGCATTCTGCTTAAAAAGGTAATACCCGCATGGACACGGGAACTGTAAAATACAGTTATTAGTCTTGCTTTTTAGATCACGCCAAAGTATGCGCAGCGACAAAATTGTCAGGGCACTTAAGTTCTTACGTACTTGAAAAGCGTGCATAAGCGTGATGACGATGGTTTATATCTAGAAGCCCATTGCGCCGTCGAGCTGCATTACAACAAAACAACGCCGCACGGAATTTTATTTCTTAAATGTGGCCGTCCAGTAACACATTTGCGCATTACCGGAAGTTCCACCATGCAGCAAGGATTTTTAGAAGCTTCGCTGGGTACAAACTACGTTGATCGCTTTACAAGTTTTTCTGCGCATGTGCATATCTTTAATAGGAAGGCGATATTTCATGTTTAAAATGTCGTTTTGGCGCCTTGGCCACAGTGCATGCGGCATTTTAATTTAAAATGTTACTGTGGTGACTGAAAAACACAACAACGCATTGTTTTAACTTAGGATATATCGCTTTCTGGTTAGTCAACTGCGAATGACAACGAAATTTTATTACTGAAGGCCTACTTCGCTAAATGTTTGTTACGTGTGATGGCATTTTAATAAAGGTTTACGGTTTATGGGAATAGATGCTTTATTGTTTGGTGCTTGTGGTTGCATTTAAATGTCGCAGGACGATTAGCTGCATAATTAAGCGTACAGCTACAATCTACTGACATCACCAAGAAACCAATGGATGTATCAGAAGACCTATACAGGTGTTATATAGGTCTCCCGATACTTTAGTTTGTGTCAATATCAAGCTTTATAGAAATAGCACCTGCACATGTATGTGCCAGGAGGTATGGCCTCAGTCTTGACGAGTGTACCTTTACAAAGGTATACAGTTTGTCAGAGTTACTAGAATCCGAAGTATTTCACAGCACACGAGGGTTGTCTTGTGAGAGGGTTACTGCACAATTAAGATATAGTCAGAATTGCGCCATGCCAGGTTATGACTTATTACATGATCCAAGTTGTGTGTCCGGCAGAGGACAATAGGTCTACACTCTCTCGTCATGCGTTGTTTCGCGATAGTTTAAGGCTGGTTTTAACGTAAAATGTCGCTTTATCATTGTTGCATTATCGACCAATATATTTCAAAAGAAGAGAGATGTGCCAACCCAATCGTAAACTGAAACATCTCTTTGTCCTGTTCAAGTACAGAGTAAACGGCACGGTGCAGCGATGGCCGCCATGGGCTTCCATATTTGGATTTCTAGCATATACCAGTTCCCTAAATGCACAGACCTGTTACGTTCTGGTGATTATAAAACAGCCTAATCATCTCGTTTTGTCACTAAAATACAAAACGCTTTGAGCAATCTACCAATACACATTTCTGTTCACTTGATTCGTACTAAACACCCTTTATCACTGTCAGAACTGCAGTTCAGTCCTGCTTCTGCAAAATATGCTACTGTAAGCTCACCCACGTTATAGGTAATTCTTCTCACTGCGTCACGGTCAGAAATGTTTCTGTAATCTCGCCAATGTCGTGTATGATTCTCCTCACTTCGTCGCGTTCAGAAATCTTTCTGTAATCTCGCCAATGTCGTGTATGATTCTCCTCACTTCGTCGCGTTCAGAAATCTTTCTGTAATCTCGCCAATGTCGTGTATGATTCTCCTCACTTTGTCGTGACCAGAAATGTCTCTGTAATCTAGCCTCGTATGCAAACTGATATCGCTCACGAAACCTACTGTTGAACACCATTCGGAATTCAACCATGTCTGTTCCAATCAACCACCACATGTCTATATTTATTTATTTATTTGATTGGTGTTTTACGCCGTACTCAAGAATATTTCACTTATACGACGGCGGCCAGCATTACGGTGGGAGGAAACCGGGCAGAACCCGGGAGGAAACCCACGACCATCAGCAGGTTGCTGCCAGACCTTACCACATGTCTATACGGTTACTCCACCTTATCGAACCATGCATTTAGTAGTATGATTCTGATGTACTATCCACTCCCACCACCCTCACCCACCCACCCGCACCCAACACTTGCGAAACGAAATCAACACACAATTCCTAACATTTTATTTAGAGGATGTGTTTACTTTAGTATCTCGATGAAAGTCCTATTTACTGAATAACATGTTGTTCACTTGGCTTGTTGGCGGCAGTTGACGTCATGCAGCCTAAAAACAGTAGCTCGGCGCTACACTCCTTGTCATTTCGTCCTTGGAAACGAACGCCCTTAACTCCGAACGTAAACAACACGGAATGGTGGGAATGGCTGTAAAATGAACGCACGAATTTTCATTATAAACACCAGGCCGAGTGCATGCTCTCTTCGTCACTTGAGCTAGGATACAACAGGCACGGCTGTCTTCTTATGGCGATAGTAATAGGCCTACAGTCCTACGGTCAGCCATTAGAAATGTTGAGGATAAACTGTAAGCCTATACTTACACCTACACAGCTTATTTTGTACTACGAAAGTAAACCCATGGCCAGTGCTGAAGATTAAAAGGAAGGCACTTAAGGTACCTCTCCGGTGTGGAAGATCACGCTTTCCTCCAGCCCGAATTGCAAAACTTTTACTACCACTGGATCTGTATCCCAGTCAGGCACTCTTGCAATGTCGAACTGTCAAGATCGGAATTGAGGTCAAGGACCGAAGATAAAAAAAAAACTAGCAAAAAATGTACCTCCTGTATGTTGGCTTGATGTCTTCGTGTGGCAGACCGGCCAGAACACGACTGGTTTGCAGTGCTGCTTGGAACGCCTTGCCGAAGACATCAGGCATGGCACCCCACCTTGTCATAGGCAGTATTATATAAGACACCGCACAGATCGAGAAGTCGTGTGTATGAACACAAAGTCAGTGCTCTCTTTACAGACCAAGTTTTTTGTATTATATAGAATGCATGACTGCACTGAATTTGTCGTTGCAATGCATGTAAACACGGGACACAGGCAGTGGCAGTATACCGATGATGAGTTATTAGAGTTCATTGAGATTGTTTTAATACGACTTGACCAAGCAAGAAGAGAACACGAGCATCTGCAAAAACAAGATCAGATCTCAATATCGCGGCCGTATATAATCACTTGTGGCGGCTGAGTGATATAGTGCCGCACACATGTATAGCCTCCACACAGTTACTTGAGTAGAATATGCCTACTTCTGCCCATAAAACAGTGATAGTGAATCAAAGGAGAATATTTCGCTGTAACTGGTATTAACATAACAGTCTTTTCTGTTGTATTAGTCCCAGATTGTAACGAATGCCGTGCAGACCCTATTTCCGCATTGTAAATTCTTAACAGTAAACGTGGGCATGCACTGAAGAAAGGAATCCGCAGGGCTCATCATCATGCAGAAGGAATACTCCTGTGTCAGAGCATATGGTCTCATGAATGGAAAGCCACTGAACGTGATAGTTGATAATTACAGCTCACACAGTTCAGCAGCTTGGGATATATCACGGTAAACACGTATGAGAAAAAATGCTTGGAAAAAATTCAAGAAATTAGTATTGGAGATACATTTATACCCATCACAAACATACACTGAACAGGTTACTCACTAATGTGAGGCAAAGTGTTTAAGCATGTACAAACAATGTACAATTTAGTTTTGGCGTACGAGTATATTTAAGAAGCCCGGGCATTTCATCTTATGGACAGTTATATATGGGCATTTCCTCTACGGAAATCCCCCCCCCCCCTCCACGGCATTTAATCCCCCCCCTAAATATGGACATTTTCCTTATAGAAAAATACCTGCTAATATATGTTACCAGGAACGGGAAATAAACACATATTTTTGGTTCTATGCCTATTTTTTATTGTAATTTATCTCGATGCACCATGTGTTGCACTTTTGTACAACAACTGCTTGGCGGGTTGGCAAAACCACATAATATGCGTGACAGCTATGAGCTTTTATTATGTAAATTCACACTAAAGATAATCAGTCAGAGTTCACACTTAGGGTAATCAATCAGGGTTCACACTTAAAGACGTAAATAGTTAGCCAACAAGTTTGGAAAATCCGCTGGTCTAACCACCGCGCCAGTTGTTCATGTGTCCCTCTCTATCAGGTGTGTCGTTGGCAATGCAAATAGCAGGTGGGAAAAGAGCTGGCGAAAATGAAGTGAAAGCACAATTCATCTACCATGAAAGGGGAGTGTTCATGTTGTGGGATATGTTATAGGGGAAGTAGCCATAAGTAGAATGTCTACATGGGGAAGTGGCCATAAGTGGAATGTTTACAATAGGAAATGCCTATAGGGGGAAATGTCCATAGGGGGAAATGTTCAAAGAGGGAAATGCTTATAGGGAAAAATATTCAAAGAGGGAAATGTTCGTAGCGGGAAATGTTTTATAAGGTGTACCATAAAAGGGGAATCTTCATGTTGTGGAATGTGTTGTAGGAGAAGCAGCCGTAACTGAAATGTCTACATGGGGAAGTGGCCATAAGTGGAATGTCTACACGGGGAAGTGTCTGTCGGGGGAAGTGATCATAAGAAAATGTCCAAAGAGGGAAATGTTCGAAGCGGGGAATGTTCTATAAGGGGGGAATGTTCATAGAGGGGAATGTCGAAGAGGGAAATGTTCCTAGCTCAGAATGTTCTATAGGGGGGAATGTTTACAGCGGGTGTGGGGGGGGATATTCTTAGGGGAATATGTCCATAGGTGGAAATTATCTATAGTGGGAAGTCCGTAGGGGGCAATATCCATATGGGCGAACTGTCCATAGAGGCAAATTTCACGTATTCTACATTTAGCCCTATTATCGCCCATCGCTGCCACTTTTCTCAAGTCTCGAACTGTCTCTTATATCACACTACATCAAGCGTAAGATTTATGAAACAAGATATTACAACATTGGTGCCACAGAGCAAATGATGCTCGTAAATTAAATAGGATAGAAAAAGTCCTACCACATGATTGTATATGCAGGTGTCTGATATTAATCATTTAACACAAGTGTGGTCAAAAAAAGCCATAGGCGAGGCATTAGCGCTCGAGAGGCCTGGAAAAACATGTAAATTTAAAGGCCGAGTCCACATGAACGTGGGCCGATTTGTGAGTAAAACATTAGGGTAAATGTTAAAGGGGGCATTCGGTCGTTAATCAGTACACAGCCCACGGTGTAAACGTGTGGTGGTCAAGAGAAAGTAGTGCAGTTAGAGGACGGCAATGTCTGTGATTTGTCAGTGGATGAGGTGGCCCCCAGATAACGGGATGGCAGCAGGATGGGCGCAGCCGGCAGTTCGCCACCACGAAGGCTGCACCAAAACTAGTCTGCAGCAACATACGGCCGTGGGCAAGGGTTATCGATTTTGGTTTGATACAAGCTCATTTCAACTTCCCGAAGAAACGTGTTGAGGTTTTACATAACGGAAACTGATTGCCTCCAAATCCCAGGATATCTCGTCACAATATTTCTCTGCTATACAGACTCCTCTGTCACACTATTACACAAATATAAAGCACTCCTCAACCGTGCAGTTCATACACTTTGTATTCTACTAGCAACTCAGCTTAGAAATACTTCTCAACAGCTTTATTTTTAATCTCAGGTGTATAATTCATGTAATAACTGTGCACTTCATGTTGTTACGCTATGGTCCAGTCCAGGCCGTACAGGCCATATCGTTAAGACACTGCACAGTTATAGGCCCACGACCCCTGCCGTGGCGCTATTCTGCAGCTATATATAGACCTACAGACCATGCCGCGACGGTACTCCACTACTCTAAGCATCTCTGCGTCATGGTATTCCACAGCTACATGCCTGCAGCCCCGTCACGGTACTCGACAGCTTCATGCCTGTAGCCCTTAGCGTCATGAAACTCCACAGCTGTAAACAGCCTCTGCCGTCACGGCATTCCACAGCTGTAAACAGCCTCTGCCGTCACGGCATTCCACAGCTGTAGGCTACCCCAGCAGTCACGGTACCCCACAGCTGTAAGCAGCCCCTGTCGTCACGGCATTCCACAGCTGTAGGCCTACAGATATGCGTGATATTCTGTACACATGTACACACTGGATCAATCCCACCTCTGGATACAAGTCAAATATCCAATGTCGGTAAATCTCATAGCTAATATCTACGAAAAGAACTGCGAATTCCTGTTGTGTTTTTTTGTTTGTTTCTTTTTTTTTAACATACGTGAAGAGATTTCCAAGGTTCTGTGACATTGTTTTGCACCTTGAACATGAATGCCGTGGCAGCAAAGATAAAAAAAACCTTCACGCTGGCCTAAGTTGGCCAGCTGACTAGATCACGCTTGCGGGATGAAATTTACTAGCGTTATCGCTCAGATACATCGAAGTTTACGAGGAAATGGAATTGATATTCTCTGGTTCCAATTTTACCAGTCCATTCTTATTTAGCCCCTCCTTAAACACTTACACAACTCCTACACGGCTGTACTTACCTGTCCACATTTACACAGCTCAGCCACGACTGTACTGACCTGTTCACACTTACACAGCTAAGCCACTGTTCCACTGACCAGTCCACAGTTACACAGCTCCTCCACAGCTGTACTGACCTGTCCATACCTACACAGCTCTGCCACGGCTGTACTTACCTGTCCACACTTACACAGCTACGCCATGACTGCGCTGACCTATGAATACTTATACAGCTTACCAACGCTTCTATTTCACCTCATTATACTTAGACAGCAGATTTAAGAATTATTGCTTCAAGCTAAAACAACTCAGCCCTTGGTTGTATTTACCGATACCCCCGAACACAATTTAGCCACGCCAAAATGTTGACCAAACAGGCCCACCATTCGCAGTCCACATGTTTGTGTGTTCAAAGGAAAACTGCAAGGAAGAGTAGTGACCAGTTTGTTCGGAGATCAGTTTCACAGTTACATGGATAGAAATGGTAATAGAATAAATTACGTTGCCTTAATGGTAGCTTGGGTTTATACGTCACGATAAATGAATTGAAATTACCAGCTGTGGAAAAAATAATGTTCCTTTCTCCACGACCTGTGAGTTTTGACCGGCAGAATGGCGTTAGTCGTTGTATGCTAAATGGATTTGTCTCCCGAAAGAAAGACAAATGCAGTGTGGAATCACATATTAAAGTTTTGGAATCACCCTTGAAACATCGTCAGTAGGCTAACCCCACTTCTGCCCACTAGCCTCATTCGTAAATGGAAATGTTACTATAGCACTGGTTATAGGTCCAGATTAAAGGAATCAGTTTGAATCAGTGATTCGCAGTCCACATGTTTGTGTGTTTTACCATGTATATTGCTAACTTTCAGTTGAGACGATGGGTTTTCAAGGAATATTCAATTAATAAAGCTCTCTCTAAAAGCAAAGCGATGATGTGTTCGTATGTCGTTTAATTCGCGTATTTCTATCATGTTATATAGGATTACAAGAGTGTTTCGGGGCCTCGTTGGCGGACGGATTAGCATGCAGCACAATGAAACAGGAGGCTTTCACCTATGCTGTGAGTTCACGGTCCAGTTTATATGTGCTGGCTTCCAGTCTGGTCTGTGCTATAAAGGAAACATTGTAACGTACCGCCTGAAAACAGCAATCAAACAAATAACTTTCCGCATAGATTGTGTATTCAACTAATATTAAAAAGGGGGAAATGTTGGGTAATGTGCGATTTTATACCTCAGGAATATTTTACCTGTTGCTATTGTTACGTGAATTTGAGTTCTCTGAAATGCATATCGCGAGACGCTTTGGAGGTCTATTAACACGATACCCTGACTGCTTTGATCGTATCCACCATGTACTCTGTATCAGACAGGACATCTATTACATCTACTCTTATGTGTAGTTCTACAGTACGAGGACATTTTAAGCTGATTTCGCTCTAGTGTCCATTTTGATGACTTGGCGCCTTGGATTATAATTATCTGCTTCTTGCTTTTAGTATGCCGGGATAATTTGAATGAGTGCATAAAATAATCAAGACTGACTGTTTTTTCTTCGTGTGAAATTAGCGTCTCTCCGAGAAATGTATAAGCCAAGGGACAAAATTGGGTAGCGCATGTGGCATGGCACGTACAGTTTTCTAACGCTATCAGATATTTATCAATGTTTACACGTTCAAAATCATAGTGTTGTTGCCATATCTAATATTAATGAACGAATAAAAAGAATTCAGTAGCTGGCAAATTGTTCACAGCTTAATGCTTTGTCATTGCTGAATGAACCTCTGTAGCTCATTGCTGATGACTAACGTTTTGGCTTTGTGTAATGATGTACGGTGTCATTGACGAATGAACCTCTGTAGCTCATTGCTGATGACTAACGTTTTGACTTTGTGTAATGATGTACGGTGTCATTGCTGAATGAACCTCTCTAGCTCATTGCTGATGACTAACGTGTTGACTTTGTGTAATGATGTACGGTGTCATTGCTGAATGAACCTCTGTAACTCATTGCTGATGACTAACGTTTTGACTTTGTGTAATGATGTACGGTGTCATTGCTGAATGAACCTCTGTAGCTCATTGCTGATGACTAACGTTTTGACTTTGTGTAACTTGGCTGAATAGGACAATTTATTGAATTATTCATCCTACTTTCAACGAAAACAGATTCATCACGTTTCTTGTAACTTGAAATCCAGGCATTCAGTTAATATAAGTTGGTAAAACATAACAAATAAAATGTAGTTCTATCTAATATCTCTAACTCACCCTCTTTGCAGACCCTGTGATTATAAAGTAAACCCCGTGTACAGAATCATTAAACTCAGGTAAGTATTGATCTCACATGTCCTAGTTATCTGTTAACAACGTTTCACTATCAAACCGAGTCTTTCTGAACTGGAAGCAGTGCAGGTTAGCACTTTAATACCATGCTTCCTCAAACTGTCTATTCAAAGAAGGTAATCGCAAACAGGTGAAACAGGGAGACTCTTTCCCTACACATAATCAGGCGTAATGCCTTCTGATGAGAATATAGGTGAACGGCCTTGTACGTACTCAGTGTACCAGGATCTCACATTTCCTGTGACCTGATTTCCATTCTTCTACCACACGGCTTTGTCTGTGCTCTCCCGCTAAAGATGCGGAAGGTCTATTGTTTACACAGCTCGAGGTCGTTTAATGGTCATTATTGTCCAATATCCGCAATACATGCTAATCATTCCCTTCAATTCGACAACAGGACAATGTTCGTAATTAGTTCACGATATCATTTGAAATAAATTGCTCGTCATTGGCATGAAATGAACTGCTAATCAATATTTAACCAGTCTTTCTGTCCGACGAAAGGTGTCAAACATAATGCATTCTTGGGAACTGGGGCGACATTTATTCTTACTTTATCTGCCTTTAGAACGAAGAATAGCTTTGTAACTGTAGATTTATTGGATTTCCTCGTAAATTTCATTGTATGCAGGCTATATGATCATGTATGTCGATTTCATCTCTTAAGCCTGGTCTAACTGCCCGTCTTTCAGTCAGCACAGCCAATCTTCTAGTCCGCGGGAACTTCCTTTGATGTTTGCCGAAGTGGTACATAAAGTTGTAGATATATCAATTGTTATATAAGATGGTTATATAAATTTCGTGATGGTTCGTCTGCTTTGGTGTTTCAAGGCAACGCTTCATTTCGGGGTTCAGGCAAACTGAATTCAGCTGACACTAAATCCCGCCAGAGCTTTGATACAACCTGCTGCGGTAAAACTTTTAGTATATTTATGTAAATCTGTTTATGATTATTTATTTGATAGGAGTTTTACACCATACTCAAGAATATTTCGCATACGACGGCGGCCAGCATTATGGTGGGAAGAAACCGGGTAGGGCCAGAGGGAAACCCACGACCATCCTCAGGTTCCCGACAGACCTTCCCGTGTACAGCAGGAGAGGAAGCCAGCGTAAGCTGGACTTGAACTTACGGCGACAGCGTGGGTGAGAGGCTCCTGGGTCATTGCGCCACTCTGGCATGCAAACTCCCTTCGCCAAGGTTTGAACATTTGCTAAAGATTTGTTAAAAAGTCAGCTTAACCCAAGATGAGATTTGAGAGCTGTTTATATTTAATATTATCAGATCATAACAACTTGTATTCTATTCGCTTTTGTATGTTGTCAGTTGATCCGTGGAAAGCATTTAACGAAGCTAACCATTCTTCTGACTAGAGCATGACGTGAAAAACTCTAGGGAGCCCCAGTCTCAAAAATCACTTAGGTTTCAAAAGAAAGTAGTCCGAAATATTAGTACAAGAAAATATTAATTCCGAAAATCATCTAATTGGATTCTTTAAACACTAGCATTTTTAACATCGGCAAAGTCAAGACGAAAAATAAAATTTCCATCCACATGGATGTCTCACTCAGCTTGATGTTATGTGGGCTTTTGCAAGTAATTAACTCAACGAAAACATTGTCTACAGCTTTCTACAGTGAATCAACATTATACCAGAGAATGTTGTAGATATACAGGCAGAAGGTGAAAAGGTAATTATGGAAGCCGGACAAGGCCATCATCATACCATCGTTCCACGACCCGGCAATGTTGTGAAGCGATGACGCGATGGCACGACTTGATGCCACGATGGCACAAAGCTATGGTACGGTGGTACGACGGTTCGACCATCGCTTAGTGCCATCTTACAATCGCTTCGTGCCATCGCCCACCTAAGAATATTCACGTGACCGGAGCAGGGCATTGTGGTCTTTATTTTCATTTTCCACTACTGATACTCGTCCAAAATTTTTTATTCATACCCATGAATTTGTCGAGCGTTTATGTTTAAGCGTGTACACGCAGGAAGCGAAGCTGTAGTCTGTTTCTTTTAGCCAGTTGCCTATATTCAGCTGTCTGTAAAATCAGTCATACTAGATACCAAAATTGCCTTTAGTCAGTGACACGTAACAACTCAAGTTCTACAAGTTCATGTTACAAGTTCATATTCTTGCACATAAAATGAAGTTAGAACATTTTTTCTAATTCATAATGTTAAACTGCATTATCATGGTTTCGACGGCGAGAACTCATTGCCCCGGGTGAGGTCGTAATTCTATAAAGAAAACAGTGGCATGTTGGACAATGGGCGTGGAGAGTAATTTGTTTTACAATGGGAGCACCAACATGCGGTTGGAAAAAACTCCACGCAGTAACACAGCTTACACAACTGTTTTAGCAAACAGACTAGATTGTTGTTTTTTTTATTACAAAACTTCCTAACATCCAGCTCTAAAACCATACTGTCGTGAGAGATCATATACTACAAGAGATAGAATAAAGTTCATTTGTGAAGGCTATATTATACTAAAACGTGCACATAATGTCAGGTATGTCAGTTTAGGTATCTGGTGTCACCCTCCGTCAAAACTCCATTAAGGCAATTTTGGTAGCGAGTAAAACTGATTTTACAAATTGCTTAATACAGGTGAGTGGCTAAAAGAAACAGACTATAGTAATAAAATGTATGTACCATAATGCACCACGTCACTTGCCTTAAGGATGATAGCACGATGATGCGAAGCATGGTATGATGCTAGCATCGTGTCAGGGCTTCGTGCTATCGTGCCATCGCTTCGCATCATCGTCCCATCGCTTCGTGTCATCATCGGGCGATGGAAGGATGGTACGATGCAGGCCTTACAAAACAGCGAATTAAAGTAACAAATCAGTCACTGATGTTTTTGACTGCAAGTAAAGCATGCAATGATTCTTTTCCGTGTGTAACTTGTGTACGACGTCGTCGGGCTGATCCTAAATTAACAGCCTAAACCCTTTAGTCAGCTTTTCTCTGGGCGAAATGAGAAGCTGACCTGTCTCGTGACAAATGGACGATCACCGCCACTATTATATGTCAATGACATCCATCCCTTACGGAAAATTACCTGTTTTTCATGGCCTCGCTCTATATTTAGGGGACTAGACCAGTATCTCACAAACACACATTGTGATACACGGCTTTTTTAAGAAATGTCACAGACTATAAATCTAAACGCCTGTAATTCCAAACCTTTCAACCAAACAAGTAAGGAGAATGTAAAGGCGAAGGCAATCTAAAGTCGTATATGTCATGCAGGAAACGTGACGCATTTATCCTTATCGAATTGATTTGATTGGTGTTTTACGCCGTACTCAAGAATATTTCACTTATACGACGGCAGCCAGCATTATGGTGGGTGGACACCTTATCGAATTGAGGTAAAAAGGTTACTGGTAACTTAGGCGGGTAAACAAATAATTTTCAGTGTTGCATGAACATTGTTGGAATTGATAAACTGTGTCGTTAATACAACAGGTAAATCAAGCAAAGGCTTTCTGACAAAGACCCCCATGCATCTCCACCTTTCGATTGTCCTACTCAGGTAATCTGTGAGGATTTACCCGAGTGAAGTTCAGTTTACTACAGTATGTTTCCTGGCCTATAATCAGCTATTTGTGAAACCAGTGGTATACTCTCTACTGAAATTGCTCCTCATCGATGTATTGTACTTCCATAACATTTTCTAATGCCGTTGGAATACTTTTTCTAATTCAGAATGTTTAAATACATAAGCTTGTTTTCGACGCCAAGAACAAATTTCCTCCTATGAGGTCAAAATCATTAAAAAAAAAAACAAGTGGAACGTCGAGGTCAGATTGAGACTGATTTTTTAAATAATACTTAATAACAATAGTAAGTAATACAACACGGTGTTATCTGCAAGACCAATGACACGGTTCTCTTCTGGCCACTGATGGACTCCAGACTGTACTGGCTAGAATCGCAGATACGATGCATACAACTTTATAAACATGTTACCTTACTGGGCTGCCAAACTCGACAAAGTGATTTAGAGAAAAGTAGAGATTTTATTGATTAAAATGATTTCTTTTATTATTTGTAGGTCACGATTACTTAAGTTTTGGGCGAGGAGGGGGATGAATTATTGTCTGAATAATGCTTTTAATGCTTCTAATAGAAACTGATACAGAATATTACAAGCCGGTTATAAATTTATCACAAATGGCTCAAATAAGTAATAAAATCCTGTTTAAGTCGATCTTAATTTATTTAATGAATTCAACCAATTCCTCTAAATAATTTGCATGGACCAAATACTTTAATATTTATAAATTTCTCATTATTCTGGAAAAGAAATCTTATAAAAAAAAAAATTTCAACAAGTGTCTTTTAATACGCTTTCTGAGGCAATGGTTTCGGAACATTAAATATCATCAAGATCATCATTTTATTATCAGGTGGGATATTCCATGCATATAAATTTCAAAACTTTACATTGTCCTTTTTAGCTTATATGGATCAGAATCTGTAAGATAAGATGAATCAAGTTAACACTGTCACAAATCTTTTCTATTGATATTAAGCCTAAACAAAGCGTTGTTTCAGACCTTCGGCACACAGAGCATTCCGTAGAACAGCATACACCAACACGTAAGAAAAAAGGCTACGTAATAAGTAATCTCTTATGGTAGAGGTATGAAAATTGGAACATTTGAGTCAGAGTACCACAATTTTATTACGAAATTAATCCATCAAATAAATATTTGAAAGCGTTGCCCTCCTTTTTTCCCAAGTACTCCGGATGGACACATTCGGCACTATAAAATCCCTTGAGCCTTCTTCAGCCTTCTTCAGATGGTTTGTATGAATGCTGGACAAGTAGGAGATATAAAATTCCCCAGAGTAGAGAAAGATTTGCTTCCGATCAATGTGCATCCTATGGCCCATTCTTTTTTGAATGCTGCTCCGCTATAAATTCTGTATGAGAAATCAGTTGGAAATATGGCACTGAATATATGCAAGCTTTCTCGGAAGCAATCTCTGTTGAGATTAGAAATGACCAAGATGAAATGCTGGCTTGGGCACTCATCTTAGACATTCAAAGTAACTTCTGAGAAAATGTGAATAGGATTGGTGTTAACAGAAAACAACGACCAGGCGTTGTGAGATTCAGGCTTACATAGTAGGTGAAAAAAGCAAAGACAACAGGTCATATATAAGCGTGTTCACTTTCTTATTCTAGCTTTCATGTGCATGGCTTTATCGAGCTTTCTTGAGCTGCTCTGTCTGAGCAAAATTCGTGGTGTTGTGTTAAATAGCAAATAAACCTAATAAATCAATGTTATATGAAGAAAAAGGTTGTTTCCTTAGTGGTGGCTGTCGTAGCGTTTTATTAAGTTTTAAAATAATTCCGGGAAGGCCCACATGATCAGTCTCAATCTGCAACAATTGCCTTGTTATCATGTAGCGGCGACGCATCAGGTGTCACATATTAATGTATCACGTTTGATTAAGATCAGGAATGGTCTAGAAGAAATCCAGGTATTTATTGTTCTGATTATTCCATGTACTCTTGTTTCCGCTGACCAAAGTTGCACTTAGTTACTTGTAATGCATTTGTTTGGAAAAATGTCAGATTTTGAGTCATGTTTCAGTATGAACGCGGTACCGTTAAATTAACAACCTATACATTAGTAACCCACACAGTTACTCTGCTGTTTACAAACACCGCAAAAGAAAATGGGTAAAAAAGCAAACCGGTGACACCTTGCAACGCACAACTGTATACATCAATGTTTTACGCCCCCATTGCAGGTCTGGCTCAGTATACTTCTCCATGCCATATCATCATTGTTATCATCTAGTCTCATTAAACCGGCGCATGCATGACACTTTGGTGGTCGTTTGTACATGGTATATCGACTTCAACCTCAATCGCAGAATCCAACAGTACAGGATCATTTATTGTGAGCATTGATATACATAGCAGTTACGTGCGAGTGGAACCATGTTTCTCATTGCCACACAGCCTTCACATAGAGACTAGATGTTTTTAGTTTTCCTCTACATATTTTTTAACTTTTATTTTTGTGTCATCTTGTATTCGCACCTCTCGTCGACATTATTGAGCATCCTTTCACTTGGTTTTACTGTTATGAGGTTTTCAAATACGAATGAGTATTTATATATGATGTCGCCATACCCCTCCAATATTCTTATAGACGAAAGCGTATTAGGGCACTTATGAATGAAAGTAGCAATGTAACCGGGCACACTAATCAAAGATAAAGATATTTCGAGTTTCTTTTATTACACATAATGCTTTGTGAAATTTCTCAAATGCCCACACCCAAATTTAGACGCAGATGTATCTGTCTTAAACGTCACGAATGGATAAAATATAATCAAAAAGAACTAAAGGTTTTTTCAAAGTTTTTTGTGCGCAGTGCACATGACAGATTTCTGAGGTACTGTGTGCTATTTGACATTTACGTTGTATCACAGTCTTTGTTCTTTTAAAATACAGGTAAAAATATATTACTTTGCAAGACAAGGAAGACAAATTTCCGTAGTGATCGTCTCAGAATTAGAAAGTAGCCAGTCTTTGATCCCTGGCACAAACTCTCTTGTGTATGATGAGCTTTTGATGTATTAAATCGACCTGCCATCTGGTGACCGCGCATTGGCTTCAAGAAGGCAACATACCTCGTCATTGCTCATCTGTGGCCTGCGATATACAGGCATCTCTTAAACGGAAATAATGATTTTAGTAGTCTTGTCTGCACAAGTGGATACAGTATCGCTAGGCTACGGGTGTAAACAGAGGCTTAGCGAGTGAAGCATGGTAGACGGTCTAATACAAGACAAGCTTGGAGGTGCGGTGTAGAGAATTCCCCAGTGCTTTACACATTCTGTACTTCCGGTCTGACACAGCCGGCAAGGTTTATTGCTTCAAATAATTCAGTATACGTCAGAACCAAACCACTATCCAAGTAAACTCTGTCAGCAGGCTGCCAGGCTCATACTCTTCGACTGTTTTTAAAAGTCGCCCCTAATAGTTTTCATGTTGTAACCTGCTTAAAAACGCTCCAAAATCATCAGAACGCAAAGGACATTGATATATCGCCTGAAAGCTGTTGAAATCTCTGACCAGAATCTCTACTGGAATTAGCTGCATGGTGAACTTTAATTACGTAAAGACTGACACGCAGCCCCAACATTCGGAAATTAAAAGTCTTCGTGCAATTTAGAACTGAAGACCTCAACGGGAAATCGTTATTTCGTTTACTCACGTAACGTGGATGATCGGTAAAAATTAAAACCTTGAAACGACCCAGCGCTTGTATTGCACGACTGCTTTGATTTGCTCCACAGTTATTTCATTTGGTGTCATATCGGCTTTTCTGCTTTGGAACGTAGGCGCATTGCGAACTTCCTCTTTGTAACACAGCTGCATTGCACTGTCTGGAATTTCTGGAGACTAGCATCATAGGAGGAGTTCAACCAGGTAAGCTTAGATTCAGTATGTCTACATCTATAAGATTTCTTGGATGTTATATGCCCGAAATTCTATGTAAAGTTCGTAATTATTATTATTATTATTATTTAGAAACAAGTAAGCAAAATATGGATTTTGGAATTTGGAAAAATTGTCAACTTCCTTAAGCCCGCTCCTTTATTTTTATCAATCGTAATTTCACGACAATGGCGGTACATCTTTAATATCTATGTGAAAGACGCAATGAAGTCACAATTCCCATACCATTCACTGGAATTTAAGGAGACTAACTATTCCCCAGATTGCATATCAGCAGGATTTCTATATTTTTAAGTACAATCAGGGCTTCCGCTCGCGTCCAATCTGTGTATTACAAGAGAAGTGAGTTCATTTTCGGTATTGTTCACAATCCATTTATGAATGGCGATATCCCAGTAAAACTCTGTCTAAGGTGTATACATATATCACCTAGTTGTATATGCTAAAAAGTGTACTAATCGATGATTGTTGCGTAAAGTCGAGGTATTACCACCAAGTTTTACCACCATACATCGAGCTCTCAAAGATTAAAGATGAAGTGTTGTGGACTACGTACTGGAATTGATGCATTGGAAATAGCCCACATAAGTATAACTTTTCGACGATTGTTGGTAACCGTTGACAACTTCTATTTCCAGTTATCTTCCGTTAAACGTGATTGTGATGTTATTTTCATTAATAAAGATGGTCTTTGGGAATTTGGCATAGGTATTGAATTGCGTTCTGAACACTTTGCTTCCCATTGTTTTCAGCTTGAATATGAACGACAGGTAGCGAATGTTGTTTTTGAGAGTTTTCGTGCTTGGTTTTCGTCCTCGATTTTGTGTTCGAGGAGCGTTACATTACGACAACTAGAATATTATTGAACAGGGCGTTAAACCAGAATGATATAAATAAATAAATACGACAGCCATTCTCAGCTTTTACTGTTGCACCCTTAAATCAAAGAAGCTGACATGAAGATCCTTTGGAATATAATGAAACAATCAAGGGCCTAGCCCTGTTAATGGCTTGACATCATTCTCGCTGCCTTCCGTGAAATGTTGTGCTTATTGACAACAAAGAGCTGCACGGCACGCAACTGTCGTGTTGGATCGCCTCCTTCAAGGTGACATAACAAGGTGAAATATTTCTGTGAAAAATAACCTTCATTTTAGATTAAGAATTGCGAGTTTGCCCATCTGACAACACAGAGGTTGACAGTGACTAATACATGGCGTGTTTAGATAGCACAGTATTCTTGTAACGATGGTGCATCAAACGAACTTCGGAGGATCAGCATATAATTTACCAGTCCCCGTTATATGTAATGGCCGTCATTTCTTTACTGCCATTTATCTGAGAATTAACTGTAATCGCCCATACTTTGTTGTGTAATTGGTACTTGGCCTGGTATTTACGAACATGCCATCGTTTGAAGTTTGGGCAGCTAGCCAGAGAACAGCCCATACAAGAGATGGTTCTCTTTCCAGTTTTAACCAATTTTCCCGTTGTAGCTCAGCGATGTCAAAACATTATGTAGTTATCCTATAATTGCACGTGTTCATCGTTATCCAATAACGCTGTTAAATTGCCATAGTTTATTGCTTGGATAGGAACACATCTCGCCTACAGCTGTTAGTTTTCACAAATATTGTAATGTTTTTACTCTTCTCAAATGGCGTGGGGTTTATCTGTACCAGTAAATCTAGTGGATCATTGCCAGTGCACGTTGATGTAATCTTCAATGTTTCAGAGCCGGTAACCAGTGTTACAGAAATGTTTTTTTTATATATATACTATAAATTTTATATATATTTTATATATACATTCAGGTTTACATGCGTTATTTAACTGGACAGGAGCAAGTGTTTACCAAAGGTTTCAAATGGCGATCACACGTGCGTGGTGCTAAATTTTTCTGCAACACGATTTTAGAGACACTATAACGTTGTTATAACTTACTTCAACATAGGTTTAGTCGTTCTTCTGACATAGACAGAGCTACATGCAATAAATTGCCACCATCTGGTGGTTTTACCCACATAAATCTCTACCGTCTTTGTTATCTTGTCAGACAGCAGTAGACAAGAGGAGATCCCATGTTTGACATTTTCCCAGCCTATATCCACTCCTTCGGGTGACATTCTTTACAGGGCGTTCGTTTTGTAGGCAACCAGGTCATTTTTCATGTGGCACAGACCTGATATTAATTAGCATGTCATTTTCAGTACAATAAAAAGGAACAGTTATCGGTACACTGACCCTTCATCTGTAGTATATGTACAACACGTCGAAAGACGCCGCATGCCTTCCTGAACATTGTGCAGGTTATATATATATTTTTATCTGTTTTGTCCTTCATTCATTCGACGTATTCCATAGACTTTGCTCTTATGCAGTGTACGTCGATGCTGACTGTTTAGAAATCTTTGGAACAAACGATGTCGCCTTAAGACCACTTGTACCGTTCTTGCGTTTGTTGAATTTGTTGAGACGAATTTCATTGGCCAAGTTGTGGCAATTCTCCCAAAATGCTGTCAAGAGAGCATGGGCTTGGAAAGGAATATACCAGTATGTTATCTCTTTATTGCCTCCTGTTTCGCGGTACAGGTCTTTCCCTCTGGGTCAGATTTCTTATTCAAAATCACACGATCAGCTCTAACTCTCATGGCTTACAGTCCCAGCTAGCTTACTAGCCACACGGCCGCTATATTACAGCCTCAGACCCATTACACGTATGTTAATTTGTATCTCCAACCTCGCTGTATTGAATTATACGCCATAATAACTGACCGTGTAGACTGGCAAGGGGCTTCAAAGGGTCAGAAGGAGCTATTCATCATGTACACGGCGTTAGAGTGTTCTGTCTTCTTAGAGAACCCGTAGCCGTGGGATATAGGACACAACCCGCGATATAATACCAAATGAGTGGCTGTGAAGTATGGAGAAATACCACCCACAGTGATGCTACTTCAGATTTTATCAGTTCACAAGTCACTGGGTTATGTATGGTTACAGAGCTGCGCAGAGATTGCACTCTAAGCTTTCCGGGGAGAGCCCAAAAGAAAACCCCGAAAACCATCCACAGGTTTCAGGCAGACCTTCCCACGTACATTTAGAGGAAGCCAGCAAGAGCTGGACTTGAACTCACACTAAGTAAGACATTAAGCATGTAATGTAAACTTTACAGTAGTTAAAATGGAACACACTGTGACAAAACCACACTTGTCCTTAATCAACTTGACGAAAAGAGCCGTATAATGCTAGAACCTGTTGCTACTCCCTACAAATAACTCCTGACCGACAGTCTGCTTGACGCATGCGTACACAAGGCTTTTTTGCAGCGTGAAGCTGCATCACCTGCCGTACTGAAGACAGGTTTGGTATATCAGCTGACGTCTCTTAGTATTGTTGTTTGTACACTTCCTTGTTTAATTACTGTCTACCATTTTGAAGGTTACAGGTGGTGTTATAAGATTAGCACATTGCCGTGGGGTGAAAAGTTATCTTAAGTAAGCCTACAGCTATAGGTCGTTATCAACTGAGCATGGCAACAGTTGGACGCTGATACCAGAGCAGCTTTAGCTGATAATTTTGACGCCTCAATCAGGCGTGCTTATACTGTTCGCAATGTAAACACATTCTGGGCACAAGACGGACTCTGAACTGCTGCTGTGGAAGGATCAAGTCTTCAGCTAATGTTACCAAGACCTGGTCAAGACCCTGTGTCAGCGATTTCTGCAATCCGGTTCCTGCTAGTAGTCTGCCAACAAACAATTCCATTTGCCTCCTATTCAGCCATGAACAGATCGATGACAACTTTGTCCTCCCGAAATACTATGCACCAGTGCACCAGCTTTCACAATTAGTAAATGTACCAAAATAATGTACCACACATGCGTCGACATAAAACCATAATTCAACCATACAGAACAATCCTTTATTACTTCGAAAAAACGAAAAGACTGTTTCTAATAAGCCTAAGAACAACACTGCTGGGTCTGGTTTTGAAGGTGTATTATTGATGAACTACAGACTGATCTGATATGGTAGAGGTTAGATTGGGGCTTGTGAGCCTCGGCTACCTAATAACCCTTCACAGCTGTTCCAGCTCGTCCTAGCAGTTTAATAGTTATACAGACTGCACTCAGTTTCCAAAATGAAAGCGGATCTGGAAATTAGTGTCGGGGTGGGGCTTGCTGAGCTTACCACACAAAGCCTGCGGATAAACAGACGGCAGTTCTATGTATGACCATCGGCGATCCGAAGCACATCGGCGGTGCAAAATCCCTGGCGACGTTAGTGCAGCGAACACAGAGCACTCATGTTTCTGTCCCCATGTATAACATCTACTCCATCGCGAAAGGATGGTGTCTTTTCTGATCGTCTGGTTATGTTCGCAAAATGAACCTATTAAGTGGCACCAATGGATTGTTTGCACAAATCTGGCCAGCTGGAAATTAAGACGTTAAGGATAATTAGAGTCGTCCATTGACTTTATGCCTTCAATTATGTTTTGAGCAAGCATTGTATAACATGTTTCACATATCTATCTTTGACGGTGAGGAAGGTTGGAAGAGCTATTGATCGGGGCCAAAGAATCGATCTGTCTGTATGCGAGCCGTTGGTTCGCTCCCCTCCAGCCACTATCCCACCAGGAACGGGCCTGCAATGAAGCTGTTGAACTTAGTACTGACTGAACGCTCGTCTATAAAGGCTGATTGAAGTGCGCTCTCGCATCACGATTAGACTAAGTTAGTCCAATTCGATAAGACACTGTCTTGTAGATGGATGTGCCTAAGGCTTTTCTTTATCTCACCTACTGCGAAATTCCACAATCTCGGACCTTGATAAATTTGAGCTTGTCAACCAGAAAGGTACGTTCTTTGTCATGTGTATCATTTAATACTCAGACCTCTAGCTCTGTGGTAATTGTTTCATTGGTACTTTTCGTCTTTTTGTATGAAGGGATTTTGGTACTGTGGCAAATACTTCGGTCTTTTGAAGAAAAACAAGTCGATCCAGTGTCTATGTACATTCATACCTAATATTTATCAATGGGTGATTGTACTTTCTGTTGGTTAGTGAGCAAGAGAAAATTACAACCGTCAGTAATTTCTCGAGATCGGTTTACTTATCTGTATATGAGCTGTAGAAGTCCTGTCCCACTTTCGCGTAAATATTTGAGTTTTAGCGGCTGCATTTATTGTAAGCTCATTCATTGCTAAGTGTATTAACCTCAGTTCTTTAAATGAACGGTTTTCATGATAAATCGGGTCTTTCTAGGACAAATTATATGTATTCTGACATTGATACAAGATCTTAACAGAATTGGAATATCTCAGGCAGATAATTTTCTTCAGCAGAGGAAAAATAATGCCCGGCATCCTGCTCTCCAATCGCACGGATTGAAGCATTCGATTAATCCATAATGGTGTGAGAGAGAGGAAATCTAGTTTTAACAGCCTGCAAGATGAGACGAGACTGAATGGCTGATCTATTATTACCGTCGATTTGTACACTAGGATTCCACACTTAAGGAATGTGAGGCGAAGTTTTTGTTCATAAAAACCATAGAAGCAGCTTTTGATGTGCGGGTGTCAGTCATAATGTGTTGGTAAACTCCGTCTCTCCCATGTCTATTAATTTTTCAGCAAGCGACAGTAATCTTCCCGCGGCTGTCATCTACAAAGAAAGCATTTTCACTTTCTACTTAGTGACGCGTCAAGCTGCTAAAGGCATAATAATGGCTGATTCATCCTTCGCGTGGTTTGCATTCATCTGTGTGCAAACTGCATAAAAACAGAGTGTGTTAACAAAAAGGTTCTCGTGTATCGTCAGGTTTTGATAAACTGAATTCAGATGTGAGAAATCAATATGCTCCCATACTTAATCCGTATTAACAATTGTCTTGAAACCTTTTCATAGTTTTATGAGCCAAATGCGATATGGTGACATCCCTGGCTAAGAACATCACTGATTCGAAACTTACCCAACATATATATGATCAGCTCATATTCATGGTTAGTCTGCCTGTAGCAGCGTAAGATAATCTCTTGACCTAGTAGCTGTAGCTTTGGATTTACAAGATGCAATAGTCTTGACATATCATATATGCATGTGCATGTCTGAACAAGTTTTCAAATCACCATAAACAGGCGAACAGCCCAGTAATGACGATCATAAGGAAGCAAGCACTGTATGATCAAGATGAGCAGCCATTAACCAGAATGAGACCAGAGACCAGAATGCATTGTAACGTACAGGCGTTGAAGATAAACATTGTGTTATCGACTTTCCTTTTCTTTTCTTTATTTTGAAAAACATATCAAACGAATTTGTCCAGTTGATGTCTCGTGGATTTCGTCATTGGTAAGAAGGGTTGAATTGACGGCACGTACGTTTACGCGGTCAAAAGATAGAGGCTTTAGAGAAAGCCTCGGGTTGAGCGCCACAATGCTCTTTCCTCACCAAATGTTTCTTGGTGTTAAATAATTGAGTGTGTAAAAACTGGTCTGTTTTTGGATAGGCTCATTAAAACAAGTCCCCTGGTCGTGGCAGGGCTTTAATCGTGACACATAAAAACGGTGTATAGCCAGCGGTAATAGAGGAGCCTAGGCAGATGAATATACCACTATTTTGCCACTATAAGATAGATGAATGCCTGAACTGCAATGATATCAGTGTGTTTTGACTCTAATAAATATAGCTGGAGGGATGAAAAGGAATTCAGCTAACCATATTCTGGGTGTGTGGATTTTGCGGCAGGGTTTCTTTTCATTGTTGAGTTTAATGTAAGCGAAGCTACTTCCGGTGTTATCAATTCTCCTGCGCTCATTTGTTTGCTAAGAGCATTGATTTCTCTGCTTTGGCCGTGCTAAATGCTGCTACTGATGAAATGTTACCTCGTTATGCTAACCCTCCCCACCATAGCCCGTGTCTTACGTGGGATCACCGACATTTTGCTATGTACGGAGACGTTTACTCAGTCTTACCTTAGTCATGACACTGAGGTTTTGTGTGGCTTTAATGATCGACGACGTAACTAGGAATTGATTTTCTTGCTGCTAGAAGGATTCCATGACAATAACTTGACAAGATATATAAAAGACATCATAGGAACCAATTGCAGCAAGACCTGATATCCTTCATGAAGGCAGCATTATTCTTATGGTAGGGACTCTAATAAATCATATGAGTTGACCATCTCCGCATGATGACACTGTTTATCCTGATAACATTGCCAATGCACAAATGTAAATGATATGGCTTTATAGTTGTTTAAAAAAACTACTACCTGGCAACAGAAATAGCTGCGCTCAATCGATAAAGCATTCACGAAGGTGACCATACCTTTGGGCGAATATAATATAATAATACGATATAATAAAACCACTAAATACTTATCAATTTATGAAGATGAACTGTGGTTTTGTTTTCAATAAAACGCTATTTTATTTCTTATATAATTGTACGCCATACAAAGCTACATATATATTCCTAGTGACTTGCTGAAGCCCTCCGTTAACAGAGGGTTACAGCTCACGAGATAGCCAGGTATGTTAGTGACTATAGTCTTCACTAATAGACTGTCCGACTTATATACGTACAATCTTATTATTTAGCGGTATATAGGTATCCTTTAACCCGACAAGAACTGGATTGGAATTGATCGGGGATGAATAGTGGCCAAGACCCCCTCTAATGACTGTGGACCGCCAAACATCCGTCTCCGCATTAATAAGTAAGACGGATGTTAAGTGTGAAGAATTTATTGAGTTGTTGGGAGGTGTATACAGGAACCACCTCAGACGAGAACTCTTGGGGGACTTTCACGACTTTTTAATACCGCTGTCATGTACCCAGCCGTGGCCAGAACCCATGGTGTATGTATGGAATCTGTTTAATGACATTCAGTGCGTTACAATGCTTTAAGCCTATCAATTTTGGGGATTTCCCAACTTTTAGGTACATCGACGTATTGTGACTGAAGGCGAACACCAATTACGATTTGGTATTCACTCTCTATCAGACCTTAAACATACTACAAAACATGTCAATGCGACCAGATATTTCACAGGTCTCTGTCTGGAATTTGAAATAAATTTTGATCATCGAATACTCATATTAATTCAACTGGCAAATGATATTGATAAAATGCGGCATCAGTGAGTCTGTTTTGGTACACATTTTCAAAACTTAAAATAAAGAAATGTATACTGTTCATCTGCATTTTTCAATAAATTAACTCTGAGTTATGACATGCCATTAACTGCCTAGATACGCGACTTAAATCCAGTCTGATATGAAAACAGTGTTTGTATGGTGATTATGATGACAATAACCCAAGTGTACATTGTATATTATAACATGCTGGCATGTGTCAGTCTTCGGAAATCGTGGAATCGCCACGTTTTGCTGTGGTCTTTGCGTGTATACATCTGGTGAACTTACGACCTTGCAGTTTCCAGTGCTTGCAATGACCAGCATTGTTATTAGTCTGCGATGAAGCAATTATAAATCTGGACCTGGTGTGCCCGGTTGGAGCTAGACAGGCAGCTGCAATGATGGGCCACCCTCACAAAAGCTGGTTGCTCGAGCACACCAAGCCAGAGGCATATGCATTCTCTCCTTGTGGATTTCCCGGTCACAATCATCAGCGCGAGAGCAAAGGAATACCAGTCCCAAATGAAACGCTCCTAGTTCCTTCATGGTTAACTAACCTCGTGTCTGACTATTGAATCAGCGCGATGAGTTTGTTCTACATCTCGCCTTGATTCACCTCTACTGATATATATCATGTCGTGCTATGTATACGTTAAACTTGTATAAGTTTTTGTCGGGCAAGGTTTCAGCGATTTGATATGATCGGTGAAGCTTGTTTTCTAAATTGCTTGTACGTGATTTGGTTCCTCTTTCCAGCTACATGACTTTCTATTATATGTTCGCAATGTAGAGCGTAAATCTATGGCGATTGTGTTACGCGATACATCTGTGTCAAATAAACGTGTCACCGCGTCTCCTGGTGTGGAGGACGCTGGTGTACGGTGTTACGGTGTTCATTCCCCTTCAGCCACTGTCGGTGACAGGTATTAACACATCATATTAAACTGTTGAATTCTTTCCATCTTTTCTTTCTTAAATTTCTTAAATTTCTTTTCCCATCTAAGCGATGGCACGATGCTAGCATCCACATGGCGATGTGCCATCACTTCGTGCCATCGCCATCTCAAGACCAGAGTAGGGCATTATGGCCTTTACTTACTGTTTCCGCTGCTGATACTTGTCCAAAATTTTGAATCCTCGATGAACATATTATAAATATATATTTCTTTGTGGCCTAAGTGGCTATCACCTTTCACGAGCGTTTAAAATTAAGCCTGTACACACGGGAAGCGGAACTAGTAATAAATTGCATATACCATAAGACACCACGTCATTCTTCTCGTCCATTGATTTTTCTTTCTTTTGGCTTTTCCTTCCCTACATTTCCCCTGCACTTTCGTACTTTTATCTCACCCTGTCGTCTGGTCGGTATGTACTGATCTGCTGGCTTGCTTATTTGTTATCACTGACGCATATTTACTTGTGATCCCCTGAGCTTCGAAGGAATAAAGGTATATCTTCAGTCTTTAAAGCAGATTAGGAACTTGTAGACATTTGGAGATGTAGACATGTATTTTGGTTCCAGAACCTTTTCTTAGGTTAAAGTGAACATAAGGTCAACCACTAAAGCTGAATTAATTAATAAAGTAGCATTCCAGAAATGTTCTAAAATATTTTAAAATTCTCCACTGCTTATGAACAAAATAAATAGTAAACAGTCATCAGTAACTAGCCACTCATTTTGTGACGCCATTTTGCCATGTTATAGCTATCTAGGGTGATGTCACAAAACCTAGGAGCTCTCCCATACCATCAATATTAAACAATGTGACAATGAGAAAATACCAACTCAAACGCCTGATACCCAGAGTATCAACTCTGTTCCATGTTCAAAGGGCCGACGTTTTTTTTAGTTTGGCGCTCGGTCAGGGGTATTCATGTGCACAAGCGTGATGTTTTAGCGGTCCTGCTCGTCCTGCATGGGTGTAAACATTTCCCCTAGCTGATTGTACCGACTTCAAGGAATTTACCAACATAGCAGGACCTTCTGACTGATAACAGACTCTTTCATTCAGATTTTGGAAAGATATTTTCGTAATAAACCTGACTTTGCTTAAGAAAAAAATGCAAAGTCACAATATTTTTCTTCAAGCAATGACTCTCCCTGGGTATTTTTTTACCAGCTCACACTGAGAAGTTAATGCAGTATCCTGCCCAACAAGCCCCATGCATTGTGACGCGGGCAGCCATTCTCAGTTCCGTGCTCATAAGTGTGTGGTCCTAAATGCATCAGTTTAGGAAAAAAAAAACACACTGGAGAACTCATAGGTTTTTTCGACGTGACAGCCAACTGTCACGTGAGCATTTCAGCATTAGTGATTGGCCAATTTCATAAGGGCTTCTACTACATGGCTGTTTGGAGTGAATTCTCCGTCAGTGCCATATCTCCAGTGCCTAACTTCATCTCTGTTTTCAAAACTTCATAGTATTTTTACATATTTTTCTGTGATAAATGTATCATATATAATTGTTTCTAAATATATATAGTTGCAGACTTTATGTTCACTGTAAGTTGAGATCTACCATTTGTTCACCCTAGCGTAAGCAGCTACCATTATCTGTGGGCAATCACCTGTTATATCTCGTTTCGAGAGAAACTCCAATAAGGAAAGAGTTGATAAGAGTTCTGTTATTGCTAGTTGAGTCTTTGTAGGAACCGTGAGGTACATTGGATTGATCGACACGCTATCCCGAAGTACGTTTACTGTATACCACCAGAAGTTATTAAAGCAACTTACCGTGAAAGAGCTCATGTGCACTACGAAATGGTGTAACAGCATCGCTGAGAACGAAGTATATATAATCACCAACAATTCGGGACGCTCAGCTTTAACACATAATGTTCTATGTAGTATATCCCAGCTGCAGTCATTTATCATTACAACTGATTCACCCAGGCACCTGTAAAGAGTTTAAATAGTGTGCATATAAATGATAACTTTGGCAATTGCCTCTTCTTGGAGACTTCATTATGGTGTTCATACTGGAATTTCCAATATCCCCGGTCCTTTCTATGGGGGGTACCTCTCTATTGTTGACGGTTTCAGCCATTGACTGAAGTTAATCACTTCGCTTTTAAAGCCGTGTAGTTATTCCATGGCCGTGTACAATTTACCTCGTTTGGAAACTCAAGCAAGGGTCTATACAGTCTAGGATAAGGTGATTCGTATAACATTGGGATTATTAGCGCTCCTATGTATTGATCCTTTATTGAACATTACCACAGCTAAATGCACGGATCTATCCACTATATAGGAGTGGGAATTATAAACGTTTGCGTTCCTTTGAGTTTCAGCTCGATTAGCTTGATTTCAGGACAGGGTGAAATGTGAGTATTTTAGTGTTGGTTGAGTAGAGATCTGACCAATGAGCGTAAATCTATCGCTCCCTCACATGGCCTGGGTACTGATGCTGATCGAACATTGTTGGCCCTGGTTAGACAGTGTTGTGTGATGGGGCTCTATAGCCTGGACCTCAGCTTGTCTGTTTCTTGGTAAACAACAGAATCACAGCTTGCACAGACAGTCCGGATCAGAAAGGTTCATCCTATAACGGAATCTTGCAGGTAAGAAAACTCCACTTTCAGAGATCCTGAACATTGTTCCCAAGGCTCAAAGTTGATATTTGCAATTCATCGAGTAATTTCGTTGATACGTTTACTGACCCCCTATGGAGGACATATCCCACTTTATTTAAGTGCCATACAAATGTAGTGAATTTTAATGGATGAAATAACATAACCGTTTTTAATCCAGCAAAATTCCTAGCCAAACAGAAGTCATCACAGCTTGCGTTTGAACGTTGCGAGACTACGATGGTGAACTTTGGACCTATGCAAATCAGATTGAGTGGGATGGATTTGTGTCGTTTGATAACTCAGCAAATTGTTCAGTCCATTGTAGTTGACATTTTTGCTATTAATTCTGTCACCCTAGTGTGTGTTTTTGTGTGTGTGTGTGTGTTTTTTGTTGTTATTTTTTGTCAAGATTTGTGACATTGCAAGTTTTGTAACATGACAAGTTACGAGGATTTAAGACTTCCGAATAAAAGCGGTGGAAATAAATTGACCAAACCCAAGACTGCGATCACAATTAAGCAGTGCTAGTTGGGTGAAGACAAATGCGTGCGTGGAAAGCAGATCTCACAGCAGAGGCGTGCAAAATGTGATTTAAGTCTGATTGGGCGGCTAGTCTGTATAAAGGCACACTGGCTGGTCATGTTGATGCCTATAATCAGGCAGAGTATTAGACATACACAAATCAGAGCGTTCTTGATCGAGAGTAATTGGTATAAAACTGAGATTATTAAATTCTACTCCCATATCCACATGCCTAGTAAACCAGGAAGCGGGCTGGTGAAAACACTTCACATTTGCTTCAGGAATATCACTGTAAACAACTCCCGAGAACACACCATCGCTTGACGGTGAGATTTATATGCACCTTTGGGGGACGTTTACGGATAAGTGAAACGTCATAGCCTGTTTCGTGGTTTGTCTTGTGTTAATGAGAGAAATGTAGACTATTTGGTGCATCATTATTTTTCAGGGCAATATAATCACAGTTATAAGATTTATTTCCCTTCGTCTTCGTCCTATTACACAATGTATTTTAAAATGATGAAGATTTTGTGCGATTTCATCCGATAGGATTTGCACTACCAATAGATATTTGTTTGTTAAAGGTTGTCTAAAATAAGACAATTTACACAATGAAATCTTCCCATCATTCCTTTATTTTCTACTGGTTTACCCTGCATATATATACTGGAACTTATCCAATCTTTATCGTTTCGATAAAGTTTGATAATTTACTAAATGATATCAGTCTGATTAGGGACAATGCATGTTGATTGATTTACTGTCTTTTCACCTATTAACATAGAAATTAACAATGTTAAATGTTAAAATTCATTTTTTCATCCTAATGCTATGTGCGAAAATAATTTACGAAACGCTTCAAGACGTATGTATTACTTTGAGGTCAAGAGATGTGATGCACTGTTACAGAAGAAAGTAAAGTATTTCAGAAAAGATAGCCAACCACATTTATTTTTCCCTGATTTTTAAATTTTAGATTTTTAAAATTTTTTTTTATCTATTTGGTAAACATGTGACGGTTTGTCTTTATGAGGTGTAGAGTGCTTGTATACTTAATTCCCTATTAAAAATAACCAACCTCATACTATTACAGGAATAAGGAATAAACGCTAGAAGACGACTTATTGTTTGGAATTTTGCCATTAAGTGCACTTAACAGGACAAACTGTGGAGAAGAAATGATTCCGGTCTCTGGCGGAGTTCCCGTCGTTTTTTTTTCCAAGCCATCACATTTGTCTTCCTGGAGATATTGGTAATATATGGTCAGGTCGGCAGTTGCCATACAGCGTTGTATCACTGAAATTCATGTAGTTCGATTTCCACCGATTTCGACGGAACTGTACATACTTTGGTTAGACGTTTAGCCAGAAGCCATGCAATAAACCAATCCACAGGCGATCACCGTCAGTTTTACTTTATTCAGAGATTTTTGTCATAGGATAGAATCTTTATTATAACCGGAAATTTTTATATTGAATAGCTCATGGTAAATGTTTCATATTTTGAGTAAGATATAAATTTTCTCAGAGAATTGGAAATTTCTGCCCATTGCACAGTGATAACCCGCTGACCCACTGGCTGCTTCTATGGCTTTTCAAAGTCTGAAATTTGATGGTGTTTATGTTGATCCGTGTTTTAAGCGCAAAAGTTTTCGATACCGATATAGTAATGCTCAGTGATTACTAGTATTCTCTTTTTCTTGAACTCTCACTATATTACCACTATATGCACGATTTCCTCCCGCCCTTTAACTTGGCCACTGTCCATCAAGTGGAAATATAGGTCAAGTATAAATAAAATAATTGTTCATAATAGATATAAAAAGCTTCTAACATATGAGCATTAGCTGTGGAATATAGAATACTCCGTATTGATCATGTGAGGATCATTTATTTCTTGCATGCAGTTTTACTCATGTTGTAGGGTTGACCCAACACATTAATTGGAATATCTCTGCTTAATAGAACTTCTATACATTATCGCCATAAGACACAGTCATTTTTCTGTACATGTATAGAACACTTACCCATGCACAGACATAGATCTACGTTATAAGTTCTGGCTCAGTATAATATATTCTAAATTCACGAACACATGTTTAAATTGTAAGTTGCCATTCATGACAAGATACTCTACATCCACAAACACAGAACTCAGCTGACGTTCAGCATGTACGAGATTCAGCAAACCCTTTGACCGGCGATTGACCTCGATTAGTATTCGATGTTTCTGATCGAAAAGTCACACATACCTGTAAAGTATCTAAAGTAACTTGCCACGATCAAAAGTGTGGTGTTGGCTAGTGAGCCTTTTCTAGTGTCCGGGCAAGGGCAACGTTAGAAAAACGCATCAATAACTGTGGTAGTCATGATTTCCTATCGTGCTGCACTCACATCACTTACTGTCATCCGACAAATATCGACTTTCCATTTGATGTTCTTACTTTTTCTCTATTTCATATTTTCCCTCATGACCTGTGTGATGCGATTCCAGTCACGGTTTAAAAGGAAATAACCTCTTTATATCAAGAATGAATTTGAATCTAAAGAGGAAATGGTCCTGCTGATATTGACTGCTGTATATCAGGGAATTCACAGTCTTGTGCAGCGTACGAATATTGATCTACCGGTCTGTCTCACTTCCAGGAATCTAATGAGCAATCGTGCTTTATAAAAGTGGCAGAGAAGAGCATTAAAAACCCATATATGACAAAGGTAAAGCGGTTTCATGTATTGAAATTGAAACAAATATAGTCGGTTAAGTAGCCAACAGCAGCTGCGTCGAACGACCAAGCCAAGACATCCGTAATCCACGCATGTCTGTAGTCAGTTGCTGAGTCATGATTAAACGTGTCGCATTTAAAAGAATTATAAGGAAAACTTCTCACCGAAAGCAATTTGGATGACGCTATATGTTGTCAGTTGTTCATTGAACATATTAAATAGTGTTTTGGATGTTGTTTTACTTTTCGAGATAGGTGGTACACATATTCTTTACTGATGACCATCCACTGCATGTTTTATCTGAAAACCCTATTCAGAGAAGTCGGAGATTGGGTGAAACACTGCTGGAGGACACTGTACATCTTTGCCTCTACTGTGGCTTAGGTGCGATCTGTCAACCACTGAAACGACAATACTATAGTTGTCTGTCACGACAACTATGGAAAGGCTATGATAGTTGAAGTGTAAGGCTAATCAAATGGACAGGTAAAAACTATGCGCAAAAGTACTCTTTAGTCTTTTTAAAGAGAATTAAATGCAATCAAATGTTGGAATTTTATGGCTTGATATTTGAACTGTATGACTAGTGTTTAGATACTCTGACAATTTTTTTTACTCTAAGCACAGTTTTTGATGATGGAATAGCCCCTATTACCCCCAAGTAAATGATTATTTAAAAGAAAAGACAACTGTATATATGCATCAGGCATATCCCACAGGAAGTGTAAAAAGCATAACTTGTGATTTGTGATCTTTCACCACCCAGATATCGCAGTTCAAGGTACATGCAAGCAACATCCGGCACATTGAGACAATAGAAACCGCGGCCATATTATCAGTTTTAATGAATCGATGGCGAATTATTTCAATAACCGGAGGATGCAGCTGTTTCCGCTTACGTCACCCGAACAGTGTTTTGACTTTTACTTACATGTACATGTGACACGACATCTTGTTTCCGCTTGGTCAAACATGGTGCATCCCATGGCCTGTTAAGAATTCCTGACTAAAAGTTGATTTACAGAGTTACCAGTCGCGTCAGAAAAATGTTTATGGCCGTCTGTTTACACTTCTATTCCAAATATCAGGTTATATTATTTGTTGTCATTCTGTTCAATAATATTTTCAAATTGGTTGCAGATAACTATAAAAAAAAGTGATTCCCTTGGCACTGGCAGTATGATTCATGAGGCCCATCAAACATTTGACTACATTAAAATCAGTGAGAAAAAAATCGAAAAAAAAAATTTTTAGGGCCAATTTTCAGTGGACTGTCTCGTAATGCCCACTTTATTTTTATGTTGTCTTTTTCTTTAACACCACACTGACATTCTTTTCGCTTTTGAGATGCCGGAGTGCCAAGAATAAACCACCACACCTTTGGCAAAACATGTGACAGGTCAAATTGGTGGGAAGCAAGCGGCCTCCAACAAACTTCATGTTAGAGCAAAGAAGAATAGATGAATGAATGAATGCTTCGGGTTTAACGTGGCACTTAACAATTTTCAGTCATATGTCGACAAGGAGTCATTCGGTGTGTATACATATACTGTGTCTTCTTGTGGTAAGGCGAGTCCATGCCCCGAAAGTGCTGCAGCCTCTGAAGTATCATGTCGAAGACACCCAATCACATTACACCGGGCCAACCAGTCCTGTTCCCTTGCTCCACTTTTAAAGTGCCACTTTGAAAGTCTTTGGTATGGCCCGAACGATTTGATCCCGGGTCTCCCCACTTCGAGGCGGACGCTCTAACCATTAGGCCACTGAAGGGGAGAGCAAAGAAGAGAGCACCCTCCATGGCTTCTTACCATCAACGCCCCGAGGACAGTGGAAGCAGGGAATCTTGACATGCACTTCTATGTACGAAAATGGCACTCATATCTAGGGTGACCTGTGTTATAGCTATTATAGCACCGTAACCGTAAAATTTTAATGTAGATTGATATATTGTATTCTCTGGTATCCATTAACTATTAATCGGCATTGCGGGTTTCAATGTTATAAATAAAACACAGATGTCATTCTATAACAAACAAAACTTTCGCATACTTTCAACGTTACCATTTAGGCTGGAATTACTTTCAACATGTAGTGAACTCTTGCACAAACTGAGCCTTTTGCCAACGATTTCAATTCACTTGTGGTGAAGGGATAACGGAAACACAAGACAGCATTCATTTACTTGTGAAATTAGGGGAAGCTTCCAAGCGTGTCAATGAGTACATCTGACTGTGGTGAAAGGGCTTTATGGTACTGCCTAGTGCCACGTACACACAATCTCACGTGGCTTTATATTTTAATCTGTCCTACAGCCTGTATGCCCTAGATCTCCGCCCTGTTATACTGCCTGGTATTCTCGTAACATGAACACTCGTTTCCTCGAATCCCTCTAGGCTTCCCCCGATGAGGAACTAACCCGGCTGTCGCCTTAATCTGTTAAATCACGAACCAAGAATATAGGAAAGTTTATCGTGTGTAGACCTTTAGGAAGTTGGTTGGACAGACCAGTGTGAAGGAGAATAACGACACATATATCTAGCCGCTGCGGATGTCCGCCTTTAATCTGATTGAGCTAGATTGAGAATCGCCATAAAACGTGGAGAACCTCGCCTAGCCAACAGAATGGGGATTTATTGAGACTTGTCATTGTATAGTGGTTAAGGACATTTTGTGGGGTGATTTGAATTTTTTCACAGTATGTGCTACAGCGACAGCCAGACCCTAAATATTAAACGAACACTTACAGACCTATAGTTCAGAATACCTGCCTGTATACTGGGGAGGAGTCCGAGGGTTTGGCTTCTGACTTTCTGGTCACAGAGAAAAGACCACTAGGGCGTCAGAAATCGTTAGTATCGGGCACTACTGTATTTTCCTCAGCACATTTATTGTGGATATATAAGAATTACAACAATTGCTAATTACAAGGGCAAATCCCTGCTGCTCGCTCGGGTGTTATATCAGCCTGGACAAGATTTCTAGAGACAACAGGGTAAGGTTAACATACGTACAGTCGGCCGGTGGTACATTCCGTAGTCATATCATAGCCAAGCACTGAAAGATGCGAACTTTAATAAAATTTCACCGTCTCTGGGAATTCCATGCATGAAAAGTGTTATTTGCACAGGATCATGTGTTCCTCAGAGAAGATCCACTATTCAGAAATTTTCGTAAGCATAAGTGGACGCCGAGTACGTAAGAGGAAATGGTAAGATGTGTGATTCATGTGTACTCATCATTTACTAAATATATGTACTGCCATTGTCAGCTCCTGCCCATGTTCCGTCAATAACTATTATTTATAAATCAGTTAGATCCATTACCTATGTCTGGACCAGTGTCTAGGAGTTGTTCAGCTTACTGTCTTTTCTACTGCCATGTCACTTTGTCGTGTGTTTAGGACAGATCAGTGAGTAATGATACCATCTTTCTGTGAATCATGCTTGTAGTGAAGGGTAGCCGTACGTCAATGAAAACACATGATGTTAAAGAAATGTGCAAACTATGCAAAAACCGACATTGTTGCTGTGATATTGACAAAACAGCACTGTACATAGCGTAAAAAATTGGTTGAAACATATGTGGATTTGAAATGCATTTAAAACTCGTGACTGTGCTAAGAACGTTTGCACTTACGAATTACGCGCAGCGAAACAGAATATTTATCAACTCCCAAATGCTGTTATCTTACGTTCTGTTCCGATAACGGTGATTAGCCAAGGGTCTTATTAATACAGACTTACATTTAAGGGGAGACCAATCTTTGAAATCTGAAATCCTTGGCGGTACCTGTTAATAGAATCCACAGTGTTGGATTACACATTATATCCTAAAACAGGATCAATCCAATGGTCTTCCTTGCGACGACGACCCTAAGTTAACACTTTGCATGACTATTTTATTTTCCCATGCGATGAGCACCCGTAAAAGGTTAAGTCAAATTCTCAATGATTTAAAATTTGAAATCAAACTACCGTGCAACTGATTGGTCGTTTATTTGTTTCTTTCTGCTATCCTCAAAAACAGCACAAGCCAAGCGTCATCTCGAACAAACTAGATGGCTAGTGACAGCGATTACTTCACGTCAAAATACAGATACAGTTTCTTATTAACTGATGCTTAGCGAGAAATGGAATGCAGTTGATAATCGGCACCTTCACGACCCATCTCTGTCTTCAAACATGATTTTGCCCTATTCGTGGGGATTTACTAGGCTCGTTCTCACAGACTGCGTCCAGGTGCCAAGAGCTTATCTATCACCAGAACGAGCTCATTAAGTTCTTCATCCACACACATCTATGAACTTCATTAACTATCCAAGAACACCGGTTAGATTGTGACGAAAGACACCGTTAATTAATGCATGTTAGTCGACACCTATTCTGTTGATGAGCCTCCATTCATTTTCTGCTGACATGTAATTAATTAATTTGCGCTATGGGCTGAGATGCTTACTTGTCAACCAACACCTAGGTGTACATGTAATTGCTATTGTAAAGGGTTATGTTAACGGATTCACCAATTATCAAGACTGTGGCCAAACATAATAAATGTTTAGAAACGTTATTGAACACCCGTGTCTACCGTAAACCTTGGGTGAAGCTAGATACAGGCCGATATCATTTGCTTAAGAAAATATTCCGTCATAAAGTCATGAATATGCCTAACAGTTTCTGTCTGTCAAAGGCACGTACGAACTTGCAATTCCAACAGAATTTTCTAGCAAATGTTTAGCAGAATCCATGGTTACATATTCAGTTAACACATCATTACTGAAAAACTAAATTATTACATTTTCGGGCCGCACAAGTGAAGAAATACCAGGTTGCACATTTGTCTTATACTCATGCACCCAAAAACGACGCGTAAACCTGTAGGACAGAGGATAAAGAAATATCGATTCAGACTTACGAAGACAAATGTGATCTATCCAACTCTTTGTTTGCATTAATTGTGTAATTTGGCATCCGAATTGGACGGGGTCTGTTGCTAGGTTTGTAAAGCTGCTATCTATAGACATGGTCTGTATCTATGATTGATATCCATTGGCTGAGAAACCAAGGCTGTGGCAAATGGTGGTTGGAGTTTGAGGATATATATCTCATAAGCAGGCGCCTCCTCTTTCTCGGTCTCGATAATCTATGTCTAGTGATCGACTGTTGGAATCTCACATAAATTATTTACCCTACAAGGGATTGACTTTCACTAAGTATCCCAGCATAGACAAGCTGCGTTGGTGTGTTAAGTGTGGCTATGAAAGTATTTTAGAGATTTATAATGCTCCTGGGTGAGGCCCATTTGTAGAATCCTCCATTGTGAAATAATAGTATATGTTTTCCATTAGAAATTCACTAGTAATAATGCTTTTCCAAGTAAGGACGGAGAGATTCGTTACACACTGGTCTTTTTTTGCCGTGCCTCACACGGCAAAAGGTAACTTAAAAGAAAAGACATTAGACCAAATGCATATATGTATGCGTCTTTTTCCGCTGACCTTACCCGAACCCTGTTTTGCCTTTTAGCCACATGTGCGTGGAGTACGAATGGCGGGACATCGTGTATCTTTTTGCTGTGACATGGCACACCCCTAAGTCTCGTGGGAAGGCCTTGTTAAAAATTTATTAACACAGTTACCAAGCACGTCAGAAAACAATGTCTGTTAGCCTTTAAGTATGTTGTCACCCCTCTTCATAAATAACTGAGGGTATTATTTCTTGACTTTTCCTTTAGTCTACGCTCAAAAGTTCTGTTAATCTGTTAATTTTAAAAGAAAGTCTGCTCTCTAAGTGATGCTAGAATTTATTCTGCTATTTTATCAGATTGTTCGGTTAAGTATAACACACACATTCTATGAATTCAACATAAAAGTTATATTAAATGTACAGGATATTATGTTGAATATAACAGAATATTATGTTATATTAACAGAACACATTCTAGCATCGCTCAGACAACAGATTTTCTGTTAAAATTAACATATTAATTCTTCGAGTGTAGCTATGTTTTACTCAGAATACTTTGTGTAGTATTCTCCAGTATTCTGCAGTATAGTTGTTGTCCACCACTCTGGCTTGAGAGATGAACACACCCTGGCAAACATTCAGTAGAGCGTGGCTATTACAGAGGGATTTCACTGCAGGATATGTATCTGGCGGGCAAGCCCAATTACAACCAGACGCCCATTCAGCGGTGTGTGAATTATACAGTGTCACCACAACAACACAGGTCTACCGTGTACCAGCGAGGGACTTTCCCAGCTAGTGCTAATTTGCTGCGTTCACGGGGCGGAGAGACCTGTTGAACAGGCCTGGATCTGCCTGCGGTGCAAATTTCACAAGGCATAATCAATACGGATCAAGTTTTCTATCGATCTGCCGGGAAGTCCTTAATGGAAGTCATCGCTGCGGATAACAGATGTTCTCAGTCTACTCTTTTCTCAAGAACTAATGGTTGTTGTTGAGATGTACGTCTTCCCGGAGATTATTGACATATGCCATGTTGTAGACATTGTAGAAAGGTAAGAAGCAGGTGTTTCCCATTTGGCCCCCAATGGGTGCGGTTCTCTGCACGAGGCAAGCTCAAAACGAGTGCTGCAGTATACATGTACTACAACACAAACTTTTTGATAAGTGTCCTTCTCTTTTCTAATTGTAGATGAGACCAACATCAAAGCCTTCAGGATGAGTCAAGCAGTTTTAAGTAGAGCTTTGGAAATATTGACATATAACAGCACAGGTGCGTTTGAAATTTATCCTCGCTTCTCCTAAAGAGTTGGTGTACCGATAGCGTACTTTACCAGTCAGGCTCATCCCACAAAGAACCGTCTGCACTCTAACTGAGACAGCTTAAACAAAACATTTTCTAATCGGAAAGAAAACTTAACTGAAGCCATGAACAGAATCACTGCCAAATATTACCTCTACTTCAAACCCTAATAATGTTCATCATCTGTGTTTTACATTTTGATCTAACGAATTTATTCATGAAAGAATCCTTGCATTCTACCCCTAGGCCTGACAGTATCCAAAAGATCTGCACAACGTCCCGTGTACGCCTTGCTGATGATACAACAATCTTGTGTGAAAGAGCCAAACGGCTTACAAGCTTGCAATTCCTCGATAGGATTCTGATTGCTTTCTATTTTGAGACGGGCTCTGTATCACACCATGTAAATCCCGCAAGTGCTTTTCCATGAAATCTCCCATTTGAATAGATCGCTTTTTAAGTTCTGTACGTTAACAACTTTAGTAGACTCTTGTCCAGTAAGCGATGAATAACCCCTAGCAAATTAACCGCTCAAATCTCTGTTTGCCGTTTTCATAAGTGGTCGTTTGTGTTTGATAAATTGCAAGTGTGACCATGCAGATAACTGTCGTTCCACTTTAAGCATAAAATATTTGAACTGGTTTTTACAGGTTAGTTAAAAAAAGATGCACATAAATCATTGAAAATATTTTGACATACGTATACATGCAAGATAGGATGCTGTCCCCGATCTTGTATTTCCATAAGCACTCGTGGTGTTTGAAATATGAAGTGTTTCCACCTACCTCCTTCCCCACCCTCTTCTAAATATAATGCGTGTCAGTGGTCTCAGTTTGGAGAAATGCAAAGTTTACCATCTTGCTGAAAATATGTTACATATGCCTTGTCGTCGATTCTCTGGTTTATTCGATATTCTGTATATATATATAATGAAAATATCAAGATATACCGATTAAGTTATGCATTTGATGTGTGGGCATACTACCAATCAAACTGATTTCGCAGGCAAGAAGACATCGACAGACAGGATCCCTAGAGATCTGCACCTCTCTTACTGTCTTTAAGGTATTGACGGCAATTAATGTCTTATATGAAGTTCGTTGGCTATTTTGTCTTACGCCAATATGATATATACATTTAGCTGTACTGCTGCTGAAAATTTCTGCATCAAAAGTGAGGGACAACTTCCTCTGGTGCTTGCCAAACGTCAGAGATTTTCTACGATTTCGTCAACTGATAATCTTTAAGCACGGAACGAATTTCTCATTCCAATTTGGTACATAGCCACGCGAATACATAGCAATGACCAATATCGCACTGAAGGAACACCTCTCAAATCAACGAGGCTACGCGGAGGAACCCAAGGCTTAAACCACTCCGTATGCTTTAATGATATACCTGAGTCATAATATTTATCTACCGAAAAGGTAATATTTGATTGATATTTATGGCTAAATAAGGAGGAAAGTAACCAGACGATATAAAGTCTTGAATCGAACAATACTATTTATAAAACAACAAAAATGTAACAGTAAGCAGAACCTAAACCACACAAAATATTACAATTCCATGTGCTTAGTTACTTATTTGATTGATGTTTAAGGATGTACAACACATATTTATTCCACCCTATGACCGCACTGGTGAAGTCACTGAATGTAGCTCGTAGAGAGGTAATCCACGTCCTTTGCACAAACTGTGTCAATTTGTTTTATTTTGAATTTACTAATTAGAATGTTTTTTGTTCCCAAATACCTTAGTAAAAATACATGTAGAGGTGCAAGTAACATTTCTTTATTGTGAATGCACTAACCACTCAGTTACCGATTATAGCTGTCTATCTTAGGCAAGAGGGGGGGCCTCCGTGACTCAGTTGGTTAGCGCGCTAGCTCAGAATAATGACCCAGGAGCCTCTCACCAATGCGATCGCTGTGAGTTCAAGTCCAGCTCATGCTTGCTTCCTCTCCGGCCGTAAGTGGGAAGGTCTGTCATCAACCTGCGGATGGTCGTGGGTTTCCCCCAGGCTCTGCCCGATTTCCACCCACCATAATGCTGGCCGCCGTCGTATAAGTGAAATATTCTTCAGTACGGCGTAAAACACCAATCAAATAAATAAATAAATACTATCTGAGGCAAGAAATCTCTTCCTGAACTAAAGGCTGTCTAGAAATACAGTTGCCTACTGTACAGTATACAGATTATTGCACGATGGCATCATTCATCGCGCGTCGCTTACCTTTTGTGGTAAACTGTGAACGGGCGCATCATTTTAAAGCAAGACTTCAGAATTGCTCATATGCTAGCAAACGATGGCTGTCATTTTTATGGGGTTGAAGAAACCGGAGTGCAAACCACCGACCTTTGGCAAGTTATACTGATGAACTTTAACACGCATGACGTACACAGGTAGGCACACCATACTGATGGAAGATAAGTGGTTTCCAATTACTTATATTGATTTGCTTATTGAATCCACATGCTTACATGCATATTTGTTCTGTTGTTTACAATAACTCTAAAACGAGGCTGTAAATCATTAGGAAAAGCGAATGCACGGGATGGGGTCTCATACAACATTGAGGTTATACCATTACTTCAGTGAATACATGAGAAAGGACATTACTGATTTCTGCATTTCGTCTACATGCCATGTCGTTACAGCCACTTTGTTACAGTTCTGATGTTTGGTGACATGGTTACATTGCACTGTGAAGTGAATCGGTTACCCGCACATTACACAGTTTTCTGACTAGATAATCATGCAAGATTTAGACCTGATCATCCTAGGTTGTCCTGACTTTTTGTTATACGGTATAACCATGTCTGCTTGTTGCCAAGCTGCATACAGATTCTGCAATAATGTCAGCCAGGATTGTCTGATCGCATTTGCTATTGTCTTGACATTCGTCAGATATTTAATAATGATTATCGATGAAACTCTGATGCAAATTTGTCAGCGTGCAGTCTGAATTGTAAGTCTTCTATAAATGTCACAGTTGTGCTAGCTAATTCCTCCTCTACAACGCTCCCCTGGTAAGACTCACTTTGACAAAGTATTCCTCTGCCGCTGTTAATGAGAGCGGTGATTTTCTGACTACCGGATGGTCATTGTGATACTGAGAGTTTTCTCTGCTGTCTTGAATACTGACGGAATGTCACACTACCAAAACCGGCCTGCGGGCGTCTGCCAGGCTGACCGAAAGATAACGAGCTGTGGCAGAATAAGGCCTTCCAAGCTTCAATCCTGCTGTAAACTTCAAAATCGTGCAGCTTCAATCGATTCGGGCTTTGTCGGGCCAAATTTCTCTGTAATATGAGATGTTCCCGTTCATACTGGAATAAATTAAGTCACAGGTGCTGTTCCGCCAGCAATCTGTATGACTTCATTTATTGTCACGATGTGGAGAGATTATACCAGTGTTCTGTAAGTTGAGAAATCCTTTTGGCTTTTTGTAACTCACTGTTAATTTTGAAATTCTCTGTTTGTACTGCATAAATGAAAAATATTGTGTGGTTAATATATCTCTAAATGAGAAAGGTGATATTGTTATTAGACACTTCCACATGTTACACGGTAAATGGTGAAACATCATTTGGGCTTTTCATAGTATCAGTTTCCAACAGGAACGCTTTTACTAACATGTTTAGCATTTTGTCATAGTATAAACACTGCTATATTAGAACTTAACCTTTCTTGTAACTGACTATACGTAAACCAGAAGCCCTGTTTTCAGAAGAGGTCACGTATTTGAGCTAACTAATTGATCACAGTGTGATCTAAATTCTGTTGGCTCGTAACTGTTGGCGAGAAACATTAGACACCTCTCGGTATGTTGGACAAAATTGGTGTCTTCTGTTTCTCTATGACAGTATATCGTGTGGTGGTGGCGTTTAAGTTAGTACTATTTAAGCTTTTGCACGAACAATTAGAATGAAACCCTGGCTATAGCCTATAAGTTGAAATGACAATATGCTAAATTTCACCGGTTATGTGTGACCATTTTCCCACTATCACTGTTGTCGCTACTCTGGATTTATTGTCCATGCTGTATAATCTATTATATTACATACCAGCTTAAAACAGCATTGTGCTGGTGGCCTGAACATCCTTGAAATCTGGTCTTTTTTCTGTGTTTCCCCGTTAGTGTTAAACCTAATGACATTACAGCATCTTGAGAAATTTCAAACCAGTGACGACTGATAAGTTAGAGTTATCATCACTGCATGTACCTACTTCTGGTTAAGTTATGGTGCGAGGGGCTGTCTAAGTTGCTACGATTACAGCATTTACATGAACCGTTAGAATAAAGCCCTAACTGCATGAGGTGGAGTGACAAGTGTCAGATATATACGTGTAAGCATTTGCCAACTATCACACTGTTACCAGTGTTCTGGTTAAACTGTTAACACTGTAGTATTTTCTTTTACAGCATCTATTGACCTATCTAACTATAGTTTGCGGCGTCGTTCCTTTTCGGAAATGCCAAACCGGATCATTTGTCGTTCGAAAGCGGATTGATAAGGGAGACAACTGCTGATGGAAATACTCTGACAGCATTTACGTTGGAACATGGTTAATACACAGGGCATTCATCAAGTCCACTGATTTTGTGCCGAGTCATTTTCATAACCTATCTTCATCACATAAGAGACGGCAGTTAATGAGTGTCTAGTTTTCTATGGTTTTCTTAGAAAATTACGACACCATGACCATGGTCAGGTTTGAGATGATGAAAACCCGAAACGTCCATTTTGGTTTAGGGCTAAATGTCTGGTTTGACAGTTCTCTCACAGAAACAGGAGACTCTACAGCGATTATGTATGGCACTAGAATGATCTTTCTTATCCAAGCATATCTGTCATATAGAAAGTGGTTTAAGTAAGGATATTATCCTGATGTGATATTTACACTTTCTGGGTACGGAACAGATGGGTAAGGATAGTACTGTCTACTTAAACCACTATGTGTATGGCATCCACAAATCGCTTGTGTTCGCACAGGTCAAAATAATGAATTCCAGATTAAATGCATAGAAAAGAACTTCCTTTGTCTCCTATGGACCTATTTGTGTACAAGGATTTGCAACGTCTCCTCTCATGCCACCTCCACGACAAAAGGGATAATTTCAATTGTGAATTGTAAATTATCCTTATTTGGATCATATTATTATTGTTGTTATGTAAAATATGCACGACTCTAACCCTGGAATAAGCCCAATTAGACACAGTTACGAAGCAGAGTTCCAGAGATTCTGGACATTCTGCATATTCATATTTTATATATGTCTTGAAGCATTTGTTTAATTCTGTGTAAACTGTGATGATTTCAGTCTAGTACGTCACTAGTCTTTAATTTAAAAACTAGTGTGTCAAGGATACGCCATTAAATGCTTTTCCTTTAATTTTCTTAAATTCTAATGTGGGTGCAGCACTGTTGTTCAGGACATTTGGCGATCCGTTTCATATTTATCATAGCTATCTAATTCCATTTAACCCTGGGCCAAGGGTTGTATAAGCATATAAGTTTATTACATCGACATGATGCTTCTATAAACAGAATCAACCAAAAGCGCAACTGCATAAGTTACTTATATTTATATTCCAAAAATGGAAATACTCGGAAACGGGTCTTGGGACTATCGAACGCCCCATCATGATTTACGAATCATATCCAAGTGTCAGACGTTAAGATCAGTTACATATTTATCTTTATGGAATGCAAGTCTGGAAATAAGAAATGCTGATGTGTTTCGTTAAATTGCGATGATGTACCAAAGAAGAAACAAAATTATAGACCTATGAAGATGTGAAGTTAAAGTGATTCATAGGTAACATTCCATTTCTGCGCTATTTGTCAAATCTATCTTGCTTTGATCCTAACATTTCTACTTTATTTCTGTCTATTACTATTATTGTTTATGAAAAACGAACATCAGTAGTACTTATGTTTAACTATAGAACATAAAACTTAAAAGGCCTTTATGTTTGGAGTGTTTCAGTGATTAAATTTCAACTCACAGTGAGAATTGTTTACACTGAAGCATGTATTGAAACCATTGCAGACACGTGGCTAGGGTCCACTTTCACAAAAATTTCGCACAGGTACGATAATCGCACATATAGGACAATAGTACGGTAATAAAAATGTACGATAAAAATGACGTACACCGCTTTGTGAAAGCCCAGAAAGTTTGAGTATGATTGAGTGTGAAGAAGGTTGCTAATTGTTTGATGCATTTTTAATTAACGTTGCATTTGAGCTGAAGTCTAACCATGACAAACAGAATGTTGTACACTGGTATAGAGGGATACAATGTCTGCCTGGCGTCTCCGTTTACGTCCATTACCGCCTTGGCAGGAGAAGGAAGCGCGTGTCGCGTATGGACATCTGACTGATCTGGTGGTTCCTTGCTGAGAGGCCATTCCCGACACTCCCTGATGAATGCTCCCTGATATTATGAATAAAGGCCTGTTCTGCCAAGCAGGTAAGAGACAGCTGGGCAGCTAGTTATTACATTGACCCATGGTAACAATAGCTCTCATATGAACAAACAGTAGTATGTTTTGTTGTGGCTAAGCTCTGTGGTTTCTGTGCTGATCTGCCACTGGGCAAGCTCAACAGACCAGAGGGATGCTTTACCACGCCACGTCTCTAGGGTTACTGTTGACTTTTCCCAAGCCACTCTCTACATCTGGACGTTGCTTCACAGCCGGCAGTCAACCTTCGAGACTAATGACACCGCAGATAACCATTATCTAACGAAGTCTCTGCCTGATAAAGGGTGATATTTGCCGCTGTCTGTGCAAATATAATGTTTTAAACCCACGCCTCTAAGGACTCCGAGCAGTGCCGATCTAATGGATGAGTTAACAATTGAAGACAATGTGACAGTAGACGGGCATAAACGGAACAGTGCCGAACTGTAAGTGACTGATCTCTTACTTACGCCATACGACTACTACGTCACGGTGTTTTAAATTGAACTGGATGTCATTCTTAAAATATCGACTGTATTCCCTACTTCGTTGAAAATTGCTTTTTCTTAATGTTACAAGCTTCAATGCTACTTAAATAGTATATCTTACATATTCCTTTAAGAACTAGTGTTTTAAGTCGTTTGGAAATAGGTCTTGCGATTATCGACTTAGAACGTCCCTTCAGGGTATATGTGGTATACGAATGTCGGACTTCACGCGTAGATTTACCACAACGTTACGAAACGTCAAATCAATTGCGTGGAGAAAGAACAGAAATATTTACGCGGTGTTAAAATTATTTACAAAACCACTTTTGATAGTGTCCATTAATAGTGTGAAATTTACATGCTAAAGATATGTTCAGGTATTGGACACGATGCAGACAAGTGCTCAGCTAGGCTTTGCCCCAGGAATTAACACAAAACCACGCCACTGAGGCTATTGTTCCAACTCGACTGGCACATGTCTATTTATATACTATATACCAGATGCAAAGTAGGAGGCGCCATGTCTTGCGCCAAGATCTTAAAGAACTCATGGGCGGCGTTAACAGTACGGTTTACGGAATGTCAAAATTTTCTCAATAAATGTGTACACAACAGCTGTATTATTAGCAGTATTTTTTTCATCAGTTTAAAACGATAATGACTGCAATCGACAACGCGCAACTTCCCTTATAGATAACGGATTCGAAATTATTCATATCTTGATTTCTTAACTTAATCCAGCTTCGAAGACGCTTTTCCAAGTACAGCATGATCTAGTTGCAAGCGTTGTCTCCGTCTCACTGTACATAATGATCCTTATCTGACCCATTCTGTTTTCCCACCGAATCCATTTTAGGGCCGTACCCGCTGAGACCATATCTAATTTAAACGTGATAGATCGAGGATAGTATGATCGCAGTTTAATACTAGATTGCATATTAATAACATTTATAATTGAAACCCTGAAAAAATATTTTTCAAATATTTTGAGGGATTACTTACATTTTGTACATTTTTCATATGGCAGGGTCAACAGTAAATGTTTGGAACTTTAACAGCTATACTTAGTGTACCATGGAAACCGGCCATCTGCACTATTTAATATGTCAGGGATTCCGCTAGGAAGTTGTATGCGCGGAGTGTTATCTTAACTGTCTTGTGCCTGCCTGCAGAACCATGCTCCAGGGTTCGGTGTTTGAAAGATGGACTGGTCTGATCGTGGTATGTCAGTGGGAGTAAATGTATCAAGGCTGCAGCAGTGAAAGAGAATCCCTCCGAGGCAGACTCAGCTGTCAATTAGTTTCCATATGCACTTCACAAGTAGTGCAAAGGCTTATTTTTCTCCTAAAGCGTAAAATTATGGGGGTTCCGGAAAGTACTTTTTCGTTCAGGACCATCCGGTTGTTTGGTTGATATTTTATTTGTAGAAATCATATGTGATTACTCAGTTAGCTCGGAAACCGTCCAGTCTTTATGGCAGTCATTTTTACAGCAGAACATTACTGCGCCAACGTGCTGTTTTGACAACTGAATTAAATTAAAACAGTTTTGTTTTAGTGTTCCTTTTCACCTTTTCTTGATATTTTCTTTATGATGACATTTTTTTTTATTTCTTATTCTTGCATTGTCCGCTTTGCAATCGTTTATGTCCGTTCTGTTCACAGCCGATTGGGCCAAACACGATCTGAATCTATGTTCATGCCTGGCCGTATTGTTGACAGCCATGCATCCTACTCATGTGCCTGTGTGGTTTTACATGGGATCATTTGTTTCTAGGAAATGATTTATGATCCGCGTCGACTCCGCGAAAATCCACGGGCTACATAATAAAGGAATAATGTGTCCACTATATGAAGATCCGGGTGGCACTGACAAATCCAATCATAATTTTCTACAAAACCGAATTGTTGTTATTGTGTTGTCTGCCTCACTATCACCAGTTTAAACAAACACATCAGGCTCCACGCAACGTGACCAGTGTATGTTCATCGCCGGTAATAGCCCTCAGTTCCCCTGTGCATATACAAGACGGGATAAATCAGCACAATCTGACATATTTATGATTTGAGATATTGACCCTGTTCACTCACGAAATGTAACTGTCCGGAATCTTTGTCCATAGATGACCTCTCGCCTTTAGAAACAAGATTAAGACTACAAACCACAGCTACTATTCGTACTTCTTTTTTAAATATGATTTTTGGCCCCACGATGATATAAAGGGAGAGATGAGCCTGTTTGGTCGTGATATTAGTGAATATAAAAATGCTCGTCTCCACAGATACAAATAATGAGAACGCTTTTACACTGCAAAAAAAAAAAAAAAAAAAAAAATACTTCGTGGCAGCACTAGCTCCTGTGAACTCAAAGAAAGCACACTAACCTAGTTTACTCTTAAGGACACGATTTCTCTCTGTCCCCTAAACTTCTTATTTCTCTATCTCACTTGATTTTCCTGCGCACTGTAAGCTGAGTGACAAAGTCTACCAGATTTTTGTCTTGTTTGTCGGTCTTGCACTACACCTACAAAATCCCAAATAAATTGTCCATCTACGTGCAGTAACTGCTGCGAGATTTCACAAGAACTAAATCACCATGTCTATTTTCATTCGTATGCATTGAATTGTGTACTGTTGGCTGAAACTCACACCAGCCATTGTAATGTAGCTTCAGGCATGTGAACCGAAGAGTTGGGGCGCCATAGATTATGTTGATGACCCGACGTGCGACAGAATCATCACGCGAAATAATATTGCTATCATTATTTTAATTTATGACACTGAGTAAAAAGTTGTTATCCTTTGCAAACTTACAACACACTAAGAGTAATTATCCGTTAAAATGTGTATTGTATTTCCGAAGCTACACGGCAAAAAATACGGAAAATAGTATAGTCTAATATACAAGCTTACCTCAACGATTTACAGGCCGATATAGCTGACAGACTGACATGATAGAAAAGACGACCAGAATATTGCGGGGAGAGCGCGTGTTGTGCCGGTTGACCACACGTCTCTGTGGGATTAGAGGTAATTAAGGTCTCCCATCTCTGTCTATGGCTGTATTCAGACGACTCAACAAATCACATCTCAGTTCCGATGCCAGCTCACGCCTCTTCAAGCTGTGCCTACCGGTCAGTTTTTGTGTCATGTCTAACAAAACAGTACTTTTGTCAGTGGCAGTTTGATTAGCCGCAACGTCGCCTGAGGTCGGTTGGACAAGAGAAGGTTCGAGATAAGATACTAACTCTGCAGATCAATGTTGGTAACCAGACCCCGAGTCCGACCAGAGCATGCTTCGCTACAGCCGTGATTGTATTTATAGTGCCATCTTGCGTACGTTTATCATCTGGAGGCTTCTTGATTAACGGGACGTTATAATCGCAATCGGTTTATTGCGTTTTCACACCATCTAGTTGTGCTGGGAGTCACATTCGATTGTGTGCTTTTTTTTCTCTCTCAAATAATGCCTCTGATAAAACCGGAAAGCTTTAGAAATGTTGGTGACAGTCTTGTGTGACCTTCAAGACGTGCGGTGGCGCCAGAGTCTACTGGGGGTATCACTACCAATCTGTTGGGTGCCGGACCATCTCAATGCCACTTACCCGTCCTACAGCACAATTATACTGCCGCCAGCAAAGTTGAACTGTCATCAGTTCTGACAAAGCAACTGGAACATACCAACACAAAACTCATATGGGTTTCATTAAATTTGAAGCTGGTTTTCCTTAACACCAGCTTGGGATGTATGTTCTTAAAGTTGCGTCTAAAAAGTAACAAAATGCAATGGGGTTACTTTCCATTTTGCAGTGGGTCGTGGAACCTGTACTGTTCTATTGACAAGGAAAGTGGTGCTAGCCGTAAACCTCGGCCCTCGGGAGAGTCACAGTGTTCGTGTTGGTCATCGGGAACCCAGGGTACCATGAAGATGGCGCTGGTGGAACAAGGTGATTCAGCCCCTCCACAGAACTGCCACAGACTAGTCATCCTAGGCTCCGCCAAAGTGGGTAAAACCTCCATCGTCTCACGCTTTCTTAACAACAAGTTTGACGACAACTACACCCCAACGATTGAAGATTTCCACCGGAAGATTTACCGTATTAAAGGAGAGCCTTACCGTTTGGACATCCTCGACACTTCCGGCAACCATCCATTTCCGGCCATGCGAAGGCTATCATTACTCACAGGTAAGTCTCACATCGGATCGTTTTCTATTGCATTTTAAAACATCTGAGCATCTGAACAAAAGACTTAACTCAAGCATAATGATGTGACAAGTTTGTGGAAGTCTAGCTAATGGTTGAGTGTGTCTTTCACAGTATTGTTTCTATTTCATATCAAATGCATTAGTACTTTTTCTTAAAATGTATAAACCGCAACCTGTCACTTTCAGTGGAATATGCATAGATTACCACCATTCCATTATTCGAGAAATTTATGGTTTATGCCCCGATGGTAGTACCGCACATTTATCTGGTGTTATTCCAGATGACAGCCATATATCAAATTCTGTAACAGTGATGCCGGTCGTCCTCGGTCGACGGGTACCAGACAAACCTATGTACAGTTAGCCGGCATTGTACAGATTTGTTTCTCTGCAGATTTATACATTGTTAGTCTATGTTATAAAGTCTTTAAGATAACCCAAATAGTTATCAAGCATTTCGCTTTTAGCTGTCCTAAAATATCCATTAAATCCGTGATGGGTTAGGGCTTAGAATAGAATGCCACCGTTCGGGATTTGAGGTTAGTTCGGACAGATACAGCGTAAAAGCTATTTCCAAAATAAGACCTAGTTTAACATGGATGTTAGATTGGTACATGGACGTCGGTCGCGACTCCTCAGTGGAGATAAGCGTGTTTTATGGGGAGACAGTAATTCTAAACTTTGGTGCGGTCGAGCGTTCCATCTAACTGGGTTCCGGGTCGTGTAAACTGTGCTCTCGAGACATATTATGTAGTCTGGTCCTGTGAGTTTCCACTCCACAAATACTGGAAACACCAGAGAAACGTCCATCAGCCATTTCATTTCCAATTTAAATTGCTCCCATCAATGCCATTTGACGATAGCCAACTGGCCTGTGATCTCCAACCATGCATCCTAACTAATCTTTAACACGCGAATTATGCAGTAAAGCTATTCTGTTGTATATTAACAAGTCTTTCGTCTTAACATTCAAGAAAAATGATTGACTGCTCTAATTGTGCCTAATCCAGTTTGAAGAGCGTTTTACAGCCTGTCCACAACCCTAGTATACAGTAGACTCACTATTTACCTACATATTGACACATACTGCATGGGGTTCCACCCTTGTGATCCTTGTGGCTGTAATGCTGACGGTACTTACGGTTTGCGGTTGACCGCTGTTCGCACCTCTCTTGTCTCTGTCTATACTACAGATCTTGGCAGCATCCTTCATGTTGCTGACAGTTTGTCAGATCAATCATACAGCCTAGCTATGTACGTGAGAGGTCACAGTGACATAAGAAAAGCAGTTCATTGATTGTTGAAAACTTTACCGTGTGCGCTTTTGCCAGTGGCTTTCTCACCTATGTCGAAAGACACTGGTTTTCTAATACGAGTGAAAATTGTCGTAATCCATGTTAGCTGATGAACATTGTGTATGAACATAATACCTTGACAAATGAGTACAGATTTTCATTGGTCGAAGTTGAGGTGTGTGTGAAATCTGCTTTTGATCTTACTTTTGTCTTCGGATAAACAAAATGTATCAATCACAGCACTCCCTTTTTCCATAGCAATCTTGGTTAGTAATAGTACTTCGGATTCAAAGGTTTTTCCTGTTGTCTACATGCTAACAACGTATATCACACTTGTGCATCACCGGGGGACGATTTCCCATCTAATTGCAAGATGTCTTTTGACAGCTCTACAACTAGAACTATACATGTAACACTGGAAATAATAAGTGGAATAATACTTTATTTGAAATATTAGAGTAGAAAATTCGAAACGAAATGTAGGCATAAGTGGAATGGAGGGCCAAGGTATTAGGATTGACACCTTAGGTGGCAAGTCACCTCTGGGATCAGTCGTGCATGACAAAACTCAGATATTGACAAAAATTGTATATTTATTTTTCTCAGACTTAGGCATTATAATATAGTCCTAACAGAATTTCGAACAGATCAGACTTTAATATAATTATTTTATTAAAAATCAGAAGGACAGCATCCTGGACACCTAGTCGACATACTCCATCAGGGTATGCCGTGTGCCACCAAGAAATTCTTCCTTCAGTTGGTTGTATGTGTCCTCCATCCGTCTGTATTTCTTTCCCTTAAATGGGGGAGCAGCACCGCCCTGTAACTAACCTGATTGGCCGCCTGTTCCTATTTTATGGTGTTATTGAATTCGATGATATTCAGATGGGTTTTGTGGGTCATTCGTGTCAGCTTTTAGTGCCATCCTTCTTGGTGGTTTGTCGTCCTAGGCCCCTTGGTCTCAAAATGACTCCACATTTCTTTAGGGAGAGGTCCTTCTAACCACGTTTCAACCATGTAGTCTGCAAACTGACGGGCATTGGCAGTCTCTGGTGATTCTCTCATTGCGTCCAAAAAACAGATCGTCAACCAGTAACGTTGACTAAGACTTCAGGGAAGTGTTTGAAGTTGACTTCATACAATTTAAAGCTACGTTTAGTGCTATTAACTATTGGAACTAGAAGATTACATCTAGGAGATTATGTCTCACAAGAAAGTCGTTTCATGTGCTAACGATCAAAAAAAGTGGAAATATTGGACTAAGTAATGCATTCATTTATCAAAAAGTTTCAACCAACAGATATACTCATACTGTTTGTAGCAAAATTAGGTAGGAGATGCTTCTGTTCAGTAATGAGTATAAAATCACTATACTTTGTGAAAGAAACAGATCGATGGTAAAATATCTTCAGAAAGGTACAGGGTTCGATTCCTCAAAGATATTTTTGACTTAAGCCAAAATATTAAACGTTGTCACAATGCCTAGTTTTTGATTTGGGGGTTAAAATTTTGACACATTAGACTTAAGATAATATTGATGAAGTGGTCAAAGTTTTAATTTACAAATCTGGAAAATAAGTTCATATTTCAAATTTTGACTTAAGTCAAATTTGGCTTTGTGGAATCGGATCCACAAATTCTGTAAATTTTGCAACGTTGGCTTTAGAGACGAGATCCAGTTTACTTCTGTAATGGCACTATGGCAAAATACGACAAAGAACTGTTCCTAACTATGAGTCCCAGACCCGGGTTAGAATATCCAAAGAATAAATTATCTTCATGTTCTGCTGTTGTTTCTATTTCATATTTAGCTCTGTACGTCGTATTCTTGATAACTGCTAATGATGTATAAAACGTTATTGATTCTTGTAAGCTATCCCTAAAAGGGACATCCTTCCTTTACCCGTTAACTGATAAGCGTGTAAATTTGGCTCATTTAATTTTAGCCTCTGCTTACCTCCTCGTTAATCGCAGCTTAAACAGTCACTACAGTCATAATCAGTTATTAACGTTCACTTCGACGTATCTTGAACATATTTAACTTTTTGGAGTTTATGAAACCTGGTATTGTCCACCTTCAATTTTCATTTCATGGTTTTGCTCTTAGCTTCCAGGGACAACTTTCTTTTCATTTGGTCACGCTTTTAAGAAACCATTTACCACATGTCATCCGGTGAAACAGTTCGCGTTGTAGGTCTGTCATATTATTAAAACATTTTAATGTTTGTGTCCAAAAAAAGACATTTGTATTGTTTCATCTCGAAACCGTGGGTTTCCCCCGGGCTTTACCCGACTTCCTTGTAACATAATCATAGTCACAGTTGTAAAAATGAAACGTTCGGCGTAAAACTCCGTAATAATAAATCAGCATATCCAATTTGGCCTATACCAAATCCATGTGCATTGGCAGATGTTATCAATTAAGTTACTATTTCGAATCATTGTGCTTTACGCGACTCATAAAAGCCTCATTTCTTTTATCTGGTTATTCTGTTTTGTGAATAGTGAAATTTCCACATCGACCATTTTGAATGTGTCCTTCGCTTATTCACAATGACTACTCTACACGGGGTCAAATCACCCTATATCATGTCCATTTTCCTACGACGAATATTAACAGAGTAGGCGGCACGCATGTGCATGTGTTGATTATGGCGTCGCTACCAATTAATTAAATGGTTAAAATAATGGTAACAACCAGAGAAGTGAAAAACCTAGTCTTGCATTAGTATAAACTACGATAACCAGCCGTTTGTTATCTTTGCAGCAGGGTTTTATTTTAAATATTCATGACAGTCCTCAAATTGCAATAAGGATCCCACATAGCTTAGCGCTTTGTTTTATACAGAATGGCTTGATAGGATACAGCTTTTCACTTTCGGCTATAGCGAGATATGGGTTTGCGGAATATGGATGTATATAGCAAAAACAGATGATAGTGAAGTCAATCTCCGTGAGGATGCATCCAGTTCTTTATCATGTCAGACATAAGGCTTTATCTCGCACGATGAGCACAGAGTTCTCTCCACGTGGACAGTTTTGGGTAACAGATGTAATTCCGTAATTCCTTTCCGCAAAACCGCAAATATTACTGCCTCAGAAATGGAATCCGTTGGGTCTAGCCCTTAAGACTAATATGACCGATCGTGCCGATATAGCTGACAAGATTCTAATGATATGTTCAGCAAAATCTAGACCCTTTTGTCGGAACACTTCTTCTTGTCTTCAGTGCCTATTTTTTTTATCCACAACCTGCCACTTGGGGGGAGCGTTTTGCTCCAGATTCCATCATAATGAAATTCTCTTCGTAAGTGCAAGACAAGCTGTTATTTGTTGGATTTTCTTTTTCATTCTGTTGCGTATCACCTTCTGTTTACATTATTGATGTTAGCTTCTTTTGGCTGGAGCGTCGTGGATTTAGCTGTGATTTAAGACATCTCTTCGCGATTATATCACCCAGGCGAGGATAATTTAACTATAAATTCAAAAACTTGATGGAAGTGCCTTTCGCTGATATTTAAGAGCCAAGAGATTTTCCGTTCTTTCAACTTCAAACATAGTCCTTTAAAATCTTAGCCGTAGTTTTAATCACATCTTTGGGTCTGCTCCAGTGTTGCGTGCTTGAGCTTTTATCTTGAATTAATCATACCTGTGTGCTATTAGCGACGCTTACCCACGCCTGGTGCACCTTCAGTAAAACATGTAGCACTGTTTGTTGCCTAGATACGACTCCGTTGGTTTGATAGAAACCATGTTGTGGGCAAATGAAACACTCCATAAAGGTTTCCACGTAATATGTTTTATTCCTGGAGCGTATATATGAACAATACTGATGGAAAACTCTCTTTGGTAACCCATAGTGTTCGTTATTTTGTCTTTACAGGTGATCTATTCATACTCGTTTACAGCATTGCCAGTCGGGAATCCTTCGAGGAGGTGGTGCGCCTGCGTGATCAAATTATTGAGTGCAAAGGTCAGTGCCTGAGAGACAAACCCCGAAGGACGACAACACCTCCCATGGTGATAGTCGGCAATAAATGTGACAGAGAAAAAGACAGGGTCATCGATCCGTCAGAGGTTGAAAAGCTAACCGAAGGACAAACCAATTGTTGCATTATAGAAACATCAGCAAAAAAAAATATTAATATAGAAGATGTTTTTCTTCGATTATTTAACATTTCTAGTTTACCGGCTGAGATGAGTCCGTCGTTACACAGAAAAGTACACCCTCAGTATGTCGGAGGATCAACTTCTGGATCGGGCCTGCGCGGTGTGTCAATCCGCCGGAAGGCAAGTGACGCCTGTGGTACAGTGGCACCTAACGTGCGTCGACCGAGTATACGTACGGACCTGCTGGTCGCTCAGACACGGACAGGACGGACTAAATCATCCCCAGATGAGACCAGAGATACCAAATGTGCTATCCAGTGACGTCGTCTGTCTGAATAAGTGTATAAGTGCTTCATGACATAGATCATGTAGACATGGTTGTTTGAAATATAAACATAATGAGCATGAATTTGATGCAGGTTCATATGAAATGACAACGAGCGATGATCTAACTTCTCACGAATACCTCGTCACTGGTGGTTAACATTGTTTTACATTGGCGGGACCACCTATCCCACCACAACCATCTGGTGTCCTTACCAAAGAGCATGGATTATTTTCGCTCGTAACGTCCAAATGGACAGTGTGATAATAACAAGCGAATTGACCTTTGGTTGTTTTATTTGGATTCATGGAAGAAAGCTGTCATAAGTTTGTATATACATTTGGCACTATATGGTCATTATTATATCATATGATTCAGGCATCTCAAAAACCTCAGGATAATGCTTGTCCAGTCGAACACTGGGATGTTATTTCTACATAACGCTGTTCATCGTACTGAGGGTTATTGTTGAAATGCTAAGTAACCGAAAAAATTGTCATCTTGCGAAAGAAGGTGCTTTCAACAGTCTTGAATGAAGCACTTGGAGACAGGAGAAGTGGAATTTCCATTCCTCTCTGTGGCTTAGAAGATCTGATATTCTTGATTTTGTTGAACATAAAAAACTGAAACCAGACTGGCATGAAGAGTGTAATTGCTATGTATTTGTACATTGTGAAATCGATTTGTATCTTTGATTATGAGACATGTCAGTGATCTTCTTCGTGATGTCAGCAAATCGTTCACTGGGTGTGTTGTTATTCTTGTAATTTTATACATGGGTTATTATAATATACAGGAACAACATATGAACCTTTACAAATGTCTTGTCTTGTGCTAGTAATTGCACAAAATATTGGTCACTGTTTTCATTTATTTATTATACATAGTAGGAGTAGCACACGCTAAATTCTCTTTAGGGTATGTGCCTACAGGTCTGTACATATCAGCCTAGTCGAAGTGCAGTGCAGATCGTCCCTCGTTACTTTAGTACCCATTACAGATTTCACATTACGGCACAACTGATCCCATTTTTTCCGGATTTGTTTTGCTACTAAATTTACTTTGCAACAAAAATACGTTTATCTAAACTGTCAGACAAAATGGTTGAGAATACTAATAAGCTCAGTAATATATCTGTTACAAATTGCGATATGTGCAATAACGCAATTTATAACAAATGTATTTTATATGCTTACAATTTGTTATCACCCACCATTATTGCATCTGGTTAGTCCTGTTTGGTTTCTGCATATTCACAACAACATAGTGGCTATTAGGCGCAATAATTATTGTTTTAGCATACTGCAAAACGTGGAATAAAGTAAATTGTAAAAAATATCTATAAAGCCTAATTTATATAAGCATTCAGCTTTCACTTAGATCGTTTACACTTTTTGAATATTTATAATTATACATTTATAGTAATACATGTACTTTATAGTTTTATAATTATATATTCCAATTATAATATTCCACTGCAATATACATAATTATATCACTTGACACTTGGAACGAAATTTATAATAATGTGTAAAAAATTCATATTTGAAGGGAGTTTTTGTCATAGTTTCAGTCATTCTATCTACCACTTTAGGCATGGTCATTTTTGAATGAAAATTGCAGATGTCTTTTTGAACCAAATATGTTCTCTTAAGGCTGCAGTTAATAAGAACTTGATGAGCTTGTTTTGTAAATTACAATTACAAAGTGCGTTTTTATTACAAAGTGCCTTGTAAGATGGGTACAGCTCAACTCATTACAGCTTAAATATCAATTAAGACACTATAACTGGGCGCATTACTCGATGTCAGCTACAGAAGAAATTGTTTTTATGGTTGATCCAAGGACACAAATCACCAGTTCAGTCGATACACCAGTCGTTACCTCCAGAGGGGCGGAGCATTAGTTGTTTGGTAAACCGTATATGTCTTCAACCCGAATCTGATATATGTTGGCGGTAATGTGAATGTTTGAGAACAGGCTGCTCAGGGGCATTCCGGTTTTATGCTGTAAATAGAAATAACGTGACATTCTAGAAGATCCAGTTCCACGAACGCGAAACCGTTACTGCGTTGCCTTAGAGCAAGATGGCAGAAACTTAAACTAACAAGGCTAATATAAAACGCGGAGAAAGTCAGAATGGAAATAATAAACAAATATGTGGTTCATATAAATAGTTGAGATCATTGCCCGAAATACCGAATCTCTTTACTAGATCATATATATATATATATATATATATATATATATATATATATATATATATATATATATATATATATATATATATATATCCGCCAGTTAATGAGCATGTATATATAAAGGCCCTGTGTATAGATAGATGGTAGTCAACATTGGACAATGGGTTTCAAATGACGACTGTCTTAAAAGTTAATTTAAAGAAATTTTAAAATGTAAAGTAAGCATTCCAATTCTTAAAACATTAATGTCCTATTGCGTTTATACTGGCCATTTGTACCAAGGCTGAGAAAATAACCAATCAAAAACGGGCTGCTTTACATTGGAAACTTCACTAAGGGAAAGCATCACAGAAATTACTGCACCAACCGGGAATTTCAGCCACCTAAATAAACTATACAGGCTAAAGGTATGGAATGCCTCAACACTGAATGAGTATATCAGGACTGCTTCAAAGAAAGTTGTTGCACACAAACTCGCCACGCGAACGTATTAATAGAAGATTTCAATTTCAAGATTAATATCCGTTTCTTCAAGATTCATTTCAGTTTCAAGGCAACTCAGATTACGTTTGAGACATGGGCTACTTGGTGGGGAAGTGTTACATCCCTAGGAAACGGTAGCCTAATGACGCCAAGGAACCCGGACGGAAGATCTCTCGCACGAGGCATTGTACAGGATTCACTAATATCATCAAGGCACGAAACCTTAGAGTTTTAATACAACGCCTACCGTAATCACGACCTGGTCATTACGCTGCAGGTAGACCTGTGTGTGAGCCTTGCAATAAAAATCCAGAAGGCTTGTCTGAACTATGCCTTACATTACCAACCAGAAAACTAAATTAGATAGAATGCCACTTTTTGTGATGAACTCCGTATTAAATGAAATATGGAAATGTTTGGTATACCAGAAGTGCTTAGTACATCGAGCTTAAAGTGTCAGATCTTTCCCATCTGAATAAGAGGCGTCACAACTATCGATTAGATTAACGTTATAGTAAATGTAGCATCAAAATGTTGCCGTCTACGCCATGCTATTTTACAGTGGGTCTTAGCCGGTCTTAGTAGTAGTGGTCTTTACATGTATGTCTGAATTTATTTCTGTACTCAAGATGAAATGTCCGTGAACATTGACGCTCACAATTCCCTGCCCTCAAGGCCTCGATTTGGCGGTTCAGGAAGAACGAATAGCGGTTCGCCGGCTTTCAACATTAACAGGAAAATAATAACGTTTTACTAAAAATATTTAAAATAAAACACCCGCTCCCAAATAAGAGGGCTATCAAAAACTCTAGCATCATGTATAGCTTCACTGAATGATCAGATTCCCTCATCAAATCAGATACATCCTTAAAACGGCGCACAGACTTAATTCTGGTCAGTAGTTCTTCACAGAGCCAATGATGAAAGATAGTCAGATATTCTGCTTTTTACCACAGATTTCCATGAAAATGTTCAATATATATCAAAATGAACAGATACATATAGCCAATCATGTCCAGCTGGGATTCGTACCATGTAAACCACCTTCGTAATTAATGTTATAAACCCTGTGTTAAGTCATACCTCATCATAATATATAACTAGAACCCGTGGGTTTAAAAAAGATCTGTTTATTTTGCAGTGCAACTGCAGGATTATGGTATTAGCCACAAGATTGAGCCTCGTCAACTGATCCAACTATGCACCGACGTATCTAGTGGTACTGAGCCACACCGACTAGTGGTACTGACTTGAATGGTAGGTCCAACGGATCTGTGACTATCGGCTGCAAAACATTAGGTTTCAATGTAGATTTTTAGGACCTACATTTATGGCGTGAAGACAAATGTACTGTGTGACGTAGTGGATGAAATGTTCCTCTGATTCGGGCGAGGGCAAATTTCTAATATAATTCAACAACGTTAAATGTACTACTTATTTGCCATATTTTATATTTCTGACATTTATTCAGTCTATAGGCAAGGTAAATGCCAGACTTTTAATAAAGAGGGAGGCCATTAAGCTCGCCAGATTCACTTATAATACTAAACCTAATTTCGGTGAATTGGAATTGGTTTTTCACCACCTCAGAAATACCCTCTCTGTCTACTTTGCTACCAGATCGCTGAAATACCAGATTGCTTTCACTAGAAAAGCGTAGGGTTATATAGACCAGAAATATGGAGGGGTGGGGCTTTCTGGCTTATCGTATAGATTTACATATAGGCATATACATGTAGTCCATGTGTTTGTTCTTGGAATGCAGCCGAGAGAAAGCAGCCAAAACTTGTGTTATCAAATCATCAGGATTTAAATCTTTATTTTCCCTACATTAAATACACGTTTGATTTAGTAGTAACATATAAAATACCATAACCTTTTGTAACCTCAAAGTACCCTTTCATTGGTTGATTCTTGATGCCCATTTTCATAAAACTTTGGTCTAAGACCAAACGTAAGACGTTAAATACATTGCAAGTATAGTAGACTTGCTGATCAAGTAGTTTTATGACACATTCTAACTATACCGACCATGAACTCTTGACCAACGGGGTGTGGTCGAATACAGCTAACCGAGGAATCGAGATCGCTTTATATCGCTTTGTTTGGCATATGTTCACGCCCATCTTATAACGTTTCATGACCGCCGTCCATAAATCCGGCAACTTCTGTATGAGTAGAACATGGTCTTAGACTAAGAAAGAAACGTTGGGAATGTTACAAGAGCAGAGTTTTGTAGTCTAGTGTCATCACTGTGAAGAAAGATATCGCTCTATTTTCATAGATTAGTAAATCAAAGCGATTGGAGACTTCAGGTAACTGTTGAAACGTCATGGGCCGTCAGTGACACCTAACCAACCACATGATGACGTAAACGTCATGTTTTACCTTGGCCATGGCACAGAGCATGGACAAACTGTTAAATCAACAACATGGTATCTTTGTGTAATCAAGTCTGTCAAATATCAAATATAGTAATAGTGGACGGACTCACTGGAATCTTCATATATATGACATGCTGAACCAGTTCTCACGTACATGTATACTGATATTCCATGTTATTCAAATCCGTGAATCACGTATCAGATATATCTACTGAGCCATCGGAAGGCTTCGCCATATCCCTGTTTTCCCACCAGTGACGTCATGAAGAGTTCTGCAGGACGACTAGGTAGGCTTTCACGTGGCTTGCCATCCTGCAACAGAAGAATACAAGAGGTGTGTGCTGATCAACACTCAAAATAACAGAAATACCACCGACGGCAAGTTCTGGTGACCTTTGTTGTTACTCTTTTAATCTTATAGGGATTTAACAGATTTAGTTAAAGCGGGGTGGACAACTCTAGTTAAACAAAATATTGGGAAAGCTCAAATGGAGTATCAAAGTAAGTGAAGTAACAAATCAAGATAACTCAATATCAGCAAATTGACCTATCATGCTAACGGAAGCGGGGTGAGCTGACCAGTCAGGATAGATCTGGTGGAGGAAACGGGTGAATCGGGATCACTCAAGTGGAGTAAGCAGTTCTATACAGATTGATGTATGTTTACCTGTAGCTGTATGGCCAATACAATACAGTGTATGGCCAATACAATACAGTGTATGGCCAATATGGCTAATCTCTCCGGTCGTACATGGGAAGGTCTGTCAGCAACCTGTGGATGGCTGTCCACCCACCATAATGCTGATCGCCGTCGTTTAAGTGAAATATTCTTGAGTATGGCGTAAAAAACCAATCAAACAAATAAATAAATAAATCTTTTGGAACATTATAACACATACCAGTATGGGGTATATACTGTTCTGCGCGAAGTATATATTTATCAGTTAACAACATCAATAACATTATATCACTGACTGTTCATTCATATTTCATCACCTGGTGTTCTTATCAGTTGGATTGCATGAAGTTCTCGTACCTTGCCTGTGAGTACCATGCACAGTCGGAATGAATCTATCAGCTCTTGGTAACTGGCGGCGTCGGCTCGATCAATCTTATTGCCTAGGATGAGAACAGGAACTTCGCTAATGTCTTCATCCGAAAGGATTCGCTGTAGATGAGATCAAAGTGAGAGATTCCCTGTACTAGAGAACAATCTCCGGGACAATGGCATTCAGAGGCCCGCAGACCGACTATATTAGGATGTATATAAGAAATAAACATGCAACCCATCACGACTGAGAATCGCGCTGGATGTGGATATCATTGTTCAGAGCTATCAGACAATAATATAATATATATAACCGAAGTTGTCACTGTTAGATAAAACGGTCTTATTTAAAATTTGGCATTATTTTTATTCACACACGTCTTCGTCACAACTGACTACACAAGACAGATGTCCCATGTGAAGTTGTATTGTGTTGTCGTTTTACATAAAAATAATTTTCAGAAGATCTAAAAGTAGACTTTGTGTGTTGACCTGGTGTGACCTAATAATTAATGGGTTATCTGGTGCACAATTTAACACATCTGTAATCCACGACCTGATGTCGCGTGTTCACCTCCAACTCTCGACGACTGCTTTGGGTTCTGACTTTGAAGGGGAAGGTTTGCTAGGTACCTGACGAATGGCGATGACTATACGCCCGGCACTCCCCTCTCCATAACCCATAATGCTGACCGCCGTCATATTGGAGACAAATATCTTCATAAGACGACGTTAAACACCAAGTAAGTAAGTATAAATAATGAACATCCTCATTTAACAAAATGCACATTATTAAAAGATTCAAATTTACAGAAACGAAAATGCCTATTGTATTCAACCAGTCTTCATTAAATATTGACTGTCAAAAGTACGGTATTTCCTAAATTTCTTATAATTTCTTTAATTTTAGATTTCATGATCCATACACAAGTAGCATGTACAAGTCATAATGTTTAAACGTTTAACTTAATCTATGCATTATCGTTCAATAACATTGCAGAGCTACTGATTAACCGATTTCAGTTGCTATAGCCCATTCATAATTCGAGTTTACCATTAAAGTTATGCAGTTAATATAAATTCTACTCTTCTACACATATGTCAGTTCAACACCACAAAACACATTTTAGGCAAAGCGTGATTTAGGTTCAGATCAATCTAAACAACCAATGTTCTCATATATCACAGGCTATATCCTGTAACTCAGGTATTTCTTCAGAATTACATTTGCAGCAAAGTTCGTGCAGTGTGAAACATTGCATTGGCTTCTGAAATTGATGTTCGTGTACATAAAATTGTTTTCCACGAAGAACAATATACGAGGCAGACTAATGATATGCCATTGCATTTGTGCAACCGTAAACAAAATACAGCAACGCATACTTATGTACAGCATCATGAATACGTTATGGCATTCGAAACGTATACGTTAAATGACGCACATGTAGTTCCTGACTAGACTCCTCGAAGGCTTCCCGCTCAGCAGCGTCAATGACAAAAACCACGGCGTCCACAGCCGGAAAATAATCTCGCCATACTCTCCGGGCTGTGGAAAAAAAAATCCGAAAAATTGCATCAGTCGTTTGCTAGACAATTTCCTCGAGCTGGTCAGCTCCAGATTTAAAGCAAATCTTCCTATCGATCTTTCTTGCCCACCACTGTACGAGGATATGCGCACATATAGCTTCCTGTAGCAAACAGTATGTAATAAACTGTGACTATCTTGTCTAAAATCGGATCATACATTTCTTGACATTGCGTCAATAGATTTGTATAACAAGAACCTACCAAGGCTCACCAGAAGCGTTATTAAATAGTAGAAGCTAAATTTACGTGCTAATACAGGTGATGTTTTCCTTATCCCCAAGGTAATAAAATCAATGTGTTTGTTTCAAACGCATTAGCCTTCCAGACGAATAGTTTTAAAGATACATCTGCATAAACTACATAGACAAAGAAGAAGCCAGCGGTCTGCAGTTTAATGTAATGTGTACTTAGCCATAACAATAATAACAAACAAAGGCAACTTTGACTAAAAATGAAAGACCTAGTATCATTATTGATAAAAGATATCACAACAACTTGAAAACTGGATATCATATAAATATAAACTTTACCGACGTAAAATATAGGTGGATGACGATAACAGCTGTAAAAGAGTAGGCTTACCTTGAACATGACCTCCTAGGTCGTAAACTGTGAATGTCACGTCACCAAACTTCATAGCTGTAGATCCTATACAATGTCACATAAAAATGAATCTATGTAGTATTGTGAGCGATATTTTGTCATACATGTCAATCCATAAGTTTTCGACTAAAGAACGAATCTTTTATGGGTTTATATAGGTTCTTGTCTAATTTCAGAGTCAATTCAACAGCAACACACTTGTGCAGTGTTGCCTGGGTGTCTGATGCATCATCACCATTACAATGGTGGCGTATCTCTTCACTAAAAGTTGTCATGGAAAATAAACCAGGCACAATTTTCGACTGCTTCGTAAAACAAGCCCCTGAGCGAAACGTCGTGCTGTGCGTATCTTGCAGAAATGGCAACAAAAAACAGTGTTCCTGGTCGGTTAAACTACAGTCAACCCCTTGCCCACTCCTCTTCACGAAAACCGGTGACTGAAAAAGGCTATTTATTTACTTCTTTTAATTATTTGATTGTGGTTATTTACAACGCCATACTCCTTAATTTTCCAATCAAGGTAAGTATTATGAGTAGTGGAAAACGGAGTGCCCGATGTAAATTTGGCAAGCTACTGACGATCTCTCCCACGTGTGCATACAAGCGTCATCAAGCGCTCGTTGTCAAACGTCGTGATTACTAGCGATGAACTCCTGGTTTGTCTACCTGAAACACGACCTCTGTCCTAATTCTGTTCGCTGAGGATACTGGCAGTCAGACTGCCGATAAAACGGTCTTTGGAGATCAGCGACATTTAATTGTAACTTCATACTATCTTATTCACAAGATTCCTTTTAATTTAGTGTCTTCACTATCGTAATGACTTGCTCCGGGCAATACCATTTCGGTTGTAAGCCAGCCGGAACCTGCTTATTTGTTCATCTGACAAGTGTTTTATGCCGTATATACTCAAGAGTGTTTCATCCCACATAACGGCGGTCAGGTCTAGACTGTCAGATCAGGTCTGGTTGTCAGCAAGAGCGTATCATTCGACCTCACTGCTCAAGTTGTAATGGTAACCTATAGACAGCTGTTTAACCAGCGAGGGACCATCTGTAGTTCTAGAGCACACCGAAAATATATAGATACTGATTGATATTACAATTAACATCTCTTACTTGTTTGAAATGTGGGTTGGTGTTGCTTGAGTTTTCCGTATCGCAGTAAGTCCATCAAGGTAGATTTTCCAGCATTCGCCAGACCCAGAAATACAACCCTGGCTCTCCTTGCCGGCTAAAATGTGTACGTATAAAGATAAAACGTTTATAGAATACATAGACGGATGACATATTCCACGATTCATAGCATGTATGATGATTAGGGTTTTAGGGGTTCTAATTTAAAAGTTTTAAATGAGGTAAACATACATATACATATAGGAAAGGCTTTTGAACCAATAAAAACATGTCATATAGCCCACCAATGCAGAGGAACAGGCATCTTCCAAAAAGTGATCAGTTCTTAAAACCTATGTTAAAACTATAATAGTTCATTAAATTCAGTTCAGCAGATCTGGAAATTTTTTTAAAACACGGACTAGGTTTTACAACAAGGTCTCCTACAATGTGAAAATACTAACAAAAGCATTCCACTAAGCTGATTAGCTCTTTCTATAAGGTTCTTGTCATTGATATTCACACCAAATTTGAATAAATCAACGGTTCTGGAGATACTGCACAAATAGTGCTTAAGTCTACAATATATACTATCCCCATCATGGGACTATGACCAACGTTTATTCATCTACCTGAATTGCATAGGGAGATTCTGACAAGCACAAATTATTAAACATTTTCCTTTAATTTCGTGGAACAAGCTACTTTTTTGTTTAAAGCCTTTTTGCACCGAAATATATTTTGATTTTGACAGGTAGTCTTGAGGAAATTGGGTACGTAGACCTACATATAATAAACCTACAGATGCGAAGCGTATAAAACTGGGCGAGAGTACAAGGAGTCGAATGGGTCAGCGATAGCGTGATCCTTTCAAATCACCATTATATAAGAACATTTACTGCTGTGCTAGTTCATAGCGACCAAGTCAGCATCATACTGACTACGTGACCACGACTCCATGGAGTTAAGTTCCTCTCTCTTACTGTTCAGTTCTATAATTCAAAGGCGCTCTCAAGCGCATTTTTTACATGAACACGTTTTAAGGTTAACGCATCACTTTTAACACATAACCACACACACTGCCTTAGCAAGTGTTGGATTGACTTAATGCGACTAAATGAATTCGTGAGCTATTTTAGTATCTTACCAAAATAATCCAGTACACCTTGAATCCATCCGAAAAGAAACCCCAACATTGCGTGCATCTTCAGACGGCTTATGTTAACGGGTTTTGTGTGTATCAATGTAACGTGACGGTGAGTTTTATACCCATTCCGCATTACATATACCAGAGAAACAAGTTGTAACTTCATGTCATTCTTCTCTGCACAACAAACATGAACGTGTTCAATTCCACGTCAGTGTTCACAACTAAGTCTGACATGAGTTGTTTCCCTTTATATGTTGGTATTCATCTCCTTTGAGTGAATGATACAGATATAGGTTTCAGTTCCCCTTCAGCTGAAGATGAACAATAACTTCCAAAATGGGAATAAGCTATAAGGCTATTTTAGACTGGCATAGGCAAATGACATACACTTACAGGCGTACGTACAGAAGGAACAAAAACATTCCGACAATGTATGCGCACTAGTCTTTCTCGCGACGCCTTTCATACACGTCATTCTATCAGACGTGCCAATCACATCGGTACATGTGCCAGTCAGTGCTGACAAGTGCAAATCCGGAATGTCATGACAGTGTAGGCCTATTAAAAGACTTATTCTGTTAAGTTGGGAGCCTGACTTGAACTCTCCACAATGTTAATTCATTGAGCTAAATGGTTTCCCCTCCTTATTTAACTTTCTGACTTCTACCTTGTCGGTCTACCGACCGAATGAATGTCAGAAATATTAGATATGGAGTTAGTATATTTAACGCTAATTCATCATTTCAGTTCTTAGTTGCCAGTAGGCTTTATCCTTCTCAAAATGTGAACGGAGTGGACAGAAATGGTAAGTCAAGCCTTTTGTTTTCCACAGTATATATACTGCCCGAACATCATATGTGATGTAAGAGCCTTTCATACATACCGAATATTCTTACAGGATGATAAAAGCAACATACAGCTTTCCCTAAAGTAAAACAGTACACAAAACTAAACAGGGTAGGATTTAAACGCAAGTTTATTGATGTTAACGCGAGGTAATGTTTGATTTCATACCCCCATGCTCCTGAATTGCAGGGGCACGGTACCACAACCACCACGGACACGTCTGTACCAGCCAACAACCTTTACCTCCAGAGAACGGACTCCTTAGAACGTATGTACAATTAATAAATACTCCTGTCCTAATTCTGAAACAGGGCCTCGATAACAATAAAGAGCTGTTCTTACATTTACATTGTGTGTACAAAGTGGAGTATTGGAAGTTTCGTTTCTAGGGTTTGTGTGTTTAAATTAATCCCGTTTAACAAACCACATCCTTCAAACTGATGCTATGCACCCATCACTGTTAAAAGTTTCAAGAACCTCTCTCGGACTTTCATGCCACAGCAACCACTAAAGTCATAATATAGGCTTTGTGTAAGCTGTGGTTGGTCGCTATTGTGGTGGTTACCTGAAACCAATTTTTCACCAGCTGCCTGGATCAGCTTCCAAATTACCTTTTTGAATTTTATTTTTACCAAAAACAAGTGCCATTTTAATGTTTGCTTTTGGACAGGAGTTAGCCCCACCAAACACCAAATTAATGCCGAGCTACTTCTTCCCAATTTGGGCTTTTAGACGACAACTTAAGCATAGGCCTACTAATGAGGGCTTTAATTTTGGCTCAGGTCAAGTTCCTGTGTGGAACCTGTGGCTAACCTGCTCCATGTCCTAAATATGGCTGAACTATTATGAGTACTTCCTTGTGTAACAACTGCAAACAATATACTATTAAATAAAATTTATAACTCTGTACTGCTATGTAGGGAAATGCTTTCTCCAAGCCTACAAAGGGCAGAGTGCAAGAGGAGTACAAAAATTCAAAGGTTATCTCTTGGCTTAATGGAGACTGTATACTCAGTTATCACTTCCATTTACTCACCACACACAAATTCATTCTCTGCATTATTACAACTACTACACATTTCTCATTGAGGATTAGATATATAGTCTATCCCATGTCCAGATACAGGGAAGGCCATGGAGAAATAGTTCACCCTAACTTATAAACATTTACATAATCAATGGTAACCTTTATCTACTGCCAGATGAGCTTAGAAGTCAGGATGTGAAAGATTTTCAGACAGAAGATCACAAAATGGTAAGCACACAATGAGCTTCATTTGTACAAAGGTGTGACACAGATTGAACTCACATCACGTGACACCTGCCAAAGTTCTTCCAGTTTAATGTATTATACATTATGAAATTGCATATTACTGTTACCAAAGCTATAGCTAAAATGTTGCAACTTTTTCACACCTTAACACTGAAGCCAGACAAACAGCCCAACATAACTTTTGGGGCATTCAACTCAAGACCAACACTGCATACCCAATTGTCTAGTATGTCCAGTATACGCAATAATAAAACAACCACGCCCATTCTGCCCCCTCACACTTAAAATTACATACAACACAAGGCAATAGGAAGAGTACTTGTATACCTCAACAATTCAATGGCCATCAGAGAAGACAATTAAAACATTTGAACATTACATTGGATTCGCAATTTTGCATTCCTTACAGATGGAACTGTTGTTCAAACATGAATGCAACACAAAAGCATCCACGACCCAGGATGGATATAAGACTGATACATGTAATATGATCAAGTCACATTGTACCTAGATTGAACAGTTGTCAAATAATTTCCCATTTCTAGAAGCAAGTTTTCTTATTCCCTTGACATTTATTTTCTCTCAGTATTGTCCGACACCACAGAATTATACACTGTTAAGTCAATGACCCAGTGTGTTGTGCTATATACCTTGCTGGTGGTAGGTAAAACAAAAACTCATTATTAGCTTCAAGCAGTAAGGTGACACATAAATGTTTGATTTTTGATCACTGTGTTTGACCACATTCACATTCTTTTGGGTGAAAAGCTATATGAAACACACATTCTTAACCGTAGCTGTCCCATGAAAAAATGATTCCTTTTAGCTACACTTAGGAAGACCAATTTGGTTTTCAGTAGTTGGTCATTCCAGCCCCAAGTGTGTTGATCCAGAAAAGACTTTAAAGGCCTGTTCTAACAAGGATAGAAAATCTGCCTTAAAAGCCCTACATATTTAAAATAACTGACATTGACAACAACAACAACAAAAAAAAACCATCTGTGTGCCATACGCTTCACAAAAATATACCTGCTTGGAGCTATAATGTAAGAACTTTCAACTGATTCTTGGAGGGAAAGTGTGTATTTATCTCTACATGGTGTTTCATAAATGCAAACTTCCTTCATGGGTGATTCAAACAATATATATATGAATTCCATAAAACAATTGCATGAATGATGCTGAATAACAAACAAAAATGCTTTAACCTATAGTGTCCAAAAGTAGGGCCAATTAAATGTTCTCTGCAGAGAGGCATTGTGTATCAGTTGACATCGAAATCTATAATCACGTGAAATGAAGGTCAGAGGTTATTACTTATGATGTGATACCAGGAACACTATGAGAACCACAACAAATCTCATGGTTATAGTACAAAAAATATCCTTTTTGTGGCAATGGAACAGACGCAAGACTCCAGTAGTTCACTTTACGAAGATGTGATCTGGACCTTTCTGATTTATTGTACTTGAAGTTCACGAAGGTCATGGAGTCACATATTGTCCTGTGCAAGTTCACGCTGCACAATTTGCAAATAATTTTCAACCTCATCATTCCATTGCTTCCTAGGAGTCACCATCCTCAATTGATGTACTGAGCCATCCAGCGGAACCCCTCACCATAGCCCTGACGTTTTAACACACTACACATGAACAGTTCCATAGGTCTACCGGGGAGCTCTGACCGAGACACTGTACCCTGTAAGAACAAACGACATTAATACTTTTAACTTTACCTTCCCTTTGTGCAGACGGAACATTAAACCAAGATCATGTTAACTGAATCTCAAAACAAAGTTTATAATGTGGACTAGGAGAGCGTAGCCTATCTGTAATGTGCAATCTTTGGGACAAGGGAAAGTCGCTTTGCTCTGGGGAGGGGTTTTGTGTAATAACAAAATAATATGGATATCCAATAACCTGACTAATATGCCCACACTTACACAGAAAGTGAGGAATATTGATTTGGGTAATAATGAACTAGCTTACCAGTTTTACTCTTCAGTTTTACATCATACATGTACTTCACAATTTTTCAGTCTTAGTGGGACGAGGATTCTTATGTATACATATATTGTGTATTCTTGAGCCAGGGAGAGTCCATGCCTCCAAAGTGCTGCCGCCACAAAATATCATGCCAAAGGCACCACACCTGACACTCAACCCAGTCACATCATCATACTTATCATACTGTAAAACAACACTTTTCAGATTCATAACCATATCTTTATTGTTTTAGCTGGACTCCTTTCAAGGAATGTAGCCTAAATGTCCCACACGAAAAATACATTATGAAAAAGCCCCTTTATATCCTATCTTACCTTTCCTGTGGTCTGTCCTTGTAAACCAAACGTGTACCTAATTTCATCTTCACTTGCTGCTCCTGGTTTGTCTATCTTATTTCCTAGAACCAGTATGGGGGCATTGGCTACTTGTTCATCTGTCAGTAAACTCTGTGAAAAACAGTGATAAATGTACAGTGTTACTAAATACAAGGTCATCAATCATAGCTACAAGTAGCTGCATCAAGGAATTAATAAATTCATCCCCCAAAACTGTATACAATAACCCTCATTCTTTCTATGCCTGACCACCTCAGCTCACATATATCATGTATATTGGCCTATATCAAACAATGGCATGACCTAAAGACTGTGGACCATGGTGGATATGACTAAGATGAAAACTCTTCACACAAACATCTCACTTAAACATCTGACAGTCACATCTGACTTGTTACAAAACCAGATCTGCTTTCAGCTTGTCCAATGACACTTCAGCAGACACAGATAAACAATAGAACTGACTTAACTTTCAAACTTGGGCCTCCAGGGTCCAGCGGTTTGGGTGCTAGTGCAGCAGGATGACCCGAAGCCTATGACTGATGCGGTCGCTGTAATTTAAATTCCAGTTCACGCTGGCTTCCCTTCCAACAAACATGAGAAGATCTGCCAGCAACTTGCCACCATAATGCTGAGCACCCTCATACAAGTGATATACTCTTGAGTACGATGTAGAATCAGCAATCAAATAAATAAATAAATCACTTTCCAACCTGAGGAAGCAGGATTTTGAATGGACTAACAGCGGCTTTTACATCTGACTTTAGCGAGACTGAATCCACCATGAATAATTCCGATCCCTGTTAACCAATCAACCAACTAGCCCCATCATAATACATGTACATAGGAGAATAACACGGGGCTTTCCAATAATAAAGAGATTTACATCTAATTCTGCCTTTGCCTCCTGAAATCTTTCTCTGTCAAAAGCATCAACCAGGAAAACTATTCCATCTACAGCGGGAAAGTAATCTTTCCAAACTCTTCGGGCTGAAACATAAAAACAACATTCACATTCATTAAAAACTTAAATGTTAATGCATACTAAAGTTCTATTTACTTGGCATTCACAGTTTGACTAAAAAAATGTATTTCGGCCACTTTTAGTACAATGCTTTCTCCATTCTCCGAAACTTATTATTATAAGTTATTGATAACTGCCATGACCTTGAAACATTACCTTGCTGATGACCTCCCAAGTCAAAGGTTGTAAACCTCATACCACCCATTGACAAATCCTCAGAGGCTAAAACACAAGTACAAACATCAAATATTTACAAAATGTAACATATGTTCAGTGTGAGTCAGCTGGTGGACTGGGTTTGATCAGCCTGTGTGTAAACATAAAGCCTATGTAAACCATACAAAGCTGAATACTTTACTCCATACAGAAATCATTTACACGTACATCTACCTAACTGCAGTTTGCACCAGGAAATATGAAGCCATCAAATCTGCACAAACTTATCACATATTAACCAGTTCACAGTGAACACATCGGTAATTCAGTTCTGCTGAAAATGATTTAGATAAGTCTTCTATTTTTATAGCAAATATAAATTTCCAAACTTTTTCAATACAACCCTACAAACGATGCTCATACTTATACAGCCAACACTATCATCAACAGTAAAGAAAAGCTTCAACTTTTCACAACTGTACAAGTACATATAAAACACTTTATTAGCTAAGTAACAGCAGAACTTTTCAATACCAGTCATATACTTCACAGGCATTTCTTATGCTTACATTAGCGAACATTCTCAATGGAACACTACAAAATGGATCAACAGAATAGCAGTATAGCCTATGATATCATTCTTGGCTTCATGGGCATGCTGTGTTAGTTGATGAACTTGCATTCATTGTCCTAATGGCAACAATATACAACCGTGCAGTACCCAGACAACTCTGGTATTATCAATCAACAGGTCTTAATACTGGCTTGAGTGATACATGCCACTGCCATGGCAGTCAAAATGATTCAGGGGATTTCCTGTAAATTCAGGCATGAGAAAATAAATCAGTACCCAATACTGTAATTGTGACACTGGCTGTACTGTAAAATAGATCTAATGTCAGAGAAATAACTATGCTAAAAACTGAAACAACTGGGAATGACACTGTTCTGTTTGTTGTTACTGGAATGAGGTAAAATCTTGTTAACAAGTGAGGGGCTTACTTGGATGTAATGTGGGAACATGCTGTGCCATTCTGTCATCCTTGAGCATATGAAGAAGAGTTGTCTTCCCAGCATTATCTAATCCCAGGAAAACCAGTTTGCCAGACTTTTTATACAGACCTAAAATGACAAAAACACATGACAACCAGCATCACACCATGCAGCATCACAAAGCAGATATATTAGTGTCTGATAATACACTGTGATACAAGCATGGGTAAGACCACCTCGCTAATAATGTGTGACATGCACATTTTCTGAGATTTACTTGTTTACTCGGATATTAATAGCTATGTGTCATTGAGATGTCACCTTCACTTTTAGCATGGCCAGGCAAATCACTGCAATTTAACATGGGTGGGTATGTCAAATAATGAAAATTATCCACAAAACCCGACTTTAATGACATGACTTACCTTGAAAATCCGCTACAACAATTTCAAGTAATGAACTTCATCCATTATAGTTAATATTATATTTTGTACATATCCGCCATTCACTTGACAGAATGTCTCGTAAAGCGACCTCATGGCAAAAAAGGATGTCTCTACAGTGTTGTAACATCACAACTCAAAACTTCAGCACTGTCAAAATTTCTTGATTTACCACAGCAGGAATCAGACTATATATACATGTACACTGTAGTACTGTATTTCACCCTTTTGTATATGTGTTTCTTGATCAAACCATAATCCAACAATAATTGTGATATTGCAGTGCCTATATATACATATAGCACTTGAATGGTATTACCAACCATTTCCACATACTGATGAGCGCAAGGATTCAAATAAAATAATGAATAACATGATTACAAACCACAAAATTTCTGAATAAGCCTAGGGTCACATGTAGGCAATTTTTCTTACCAATAACGGGTGCCCACATAAAGGCACAGGTCAAAAAATGCCCAATTTAAGATGGGATGAAAATGTGTGATCTTCATTATTGTTAAATAAATAGCCTTGCTATTAAGCATCATATTCGGCCTATTATCAGATATATTTCAACAATTTAATAATTTTAGCCCAAATTATGGGGACTCAAAATGGCACGCAAATAAGAAGGTGTAGTCACTCTGAATCCATGATGGTTATCCATTTCAGCAGATTTACACAACTGTACAGATGTCTAACACAGACTAACCAAATGATAAGCTCAATGTAATGTTACAGCTATGAATAACTCTGCAGTTACTTAGGCAAGTATACAGGTGACTGTTCACACCTCATGTAGGTTTGCATTAAATAAATTCCACATTAACCAGATTTACTTAACTGTACATGTAACTGTTTTAGTGCTCTCATATTAACATTGTTACACTGTGTACCCAGGAACAACAATGCACTGGGTTGGTTATGAATAAACCAATGTAATGTAGTCAAATCAGACCATGCATAAATGAGATTATGGATGTACATGTACCAGGCAGCCATGCTGTTGAGGTCTGCAGCCATTCATACAACTTACTGGGGTGTAATGTTGGCACTGGCTGGACCATATGACCTTCTTTAAGAACGCTCAATAGGGTAGTTTTTCCCGCATTGTCCAAACCCAGAAATATTAGCTTTCCAGATTTTCTGTACAAACCTTTCAAATTAATTCATGTTACAAGTTTGAATAGTTGTTAAAAGTTTTAATGAAGAACATCTCTTTATTTTGCTTTTAGGCAAATTTTAACAGAGAAATCTAAAATAGGGGTTCAAGAGCCAGTCGTACACAGTGATGTTCGCTGGATTAAATAGGACTTTAGTCCTAGAACATGGAACTTTAACTACATGTACACTGTGGTTGAAGAGTGAAAGTTGCAAGGTCATTTGGTCCATAGAGTTCATCTGGATGAGCCTGTATTTGGTTCGTCGACTGAATAAAAAACTCAGTAACTGGTTATATTTATTCAGTCTGAGGTTGTTTTTACAAAAAAATTTTCAAAATTTTACATAAATTCAATCTGAACATACCCAAAGACTGCGAAGTAACCTATTTACGTTACTAGTTATCTCCTTTTAACAGAAATCTTCATGACCCTCTGCGTTGATTAAATTTTAAAAAGCAATTTTTGTAAGGGGAAGGGCATATGAAATCAAACATGACAGAGTACGCTTCTTTGGTCTCTACCAAATGGGTTTCACAAATTATCTGACCTACTTCGACTTCCGATAGTTCTGTTACATAAACCCAGCGTGAGTGACTGCATATGAGCGCACTGGTTTTCCTGGCCCACTGAGGATATCTTCAGCTCCTTTCGAGGCAAACATACACTTTACCTCCAGGATTCGTTTTCGGGAGTTTGATAAATGGCTTGTGGCAGAGAAATTAAAACCTTTCTTGCCAGATAAGAACATTTACCAGTGACATCAATTCGCTATAAAAGCATGTTTTTGTTCAAAGACTAAACATGGAGATGTGTGCCAGACAGGCTTCACTTCAGGCCGTTGAGATCAAACGGTACTTGTTGTGGAAAAAGTGACAATTCATTGTAACATAAAGTAGCAGTTACTTTATCTCTCTAAATATGTAGACTCTCTATCAAAAGATCACCATAGTTAATACTGCACGGGGTACGACAGTATCTGTGGGTTTCTTCATCTTCTTATTACTGGTGGCTGATTTTCATGGTAAATTTCATGTGATCAGTACACGGTCAATAAGTCAAATCAGGCTTCGTTTGGAACTGCTTTCGTTGACTGAAATCTTTGTTTATTTTAACAAGCAAGGATAATATTTCAGTAAAATTTAGGTGATGCACAGAACATTCATCTGGATGCACTATTCAGACTAGTATACATGTAAGGTGTTGCGTAATTTTTGATTCTCTCAAATGTTTTTTTTTTTAAAGATCATTTTTGACATGTCCTTTTACAGAGTGAGAGTGACAACCACAGATTCCATAAGCCATTAATGCAGAACCATTCTGTCCTGATTCATTACTGTTGAATACCTTTTAAATGTGATGTCAAAACTAATTGCTCATTTTGTGAGTTTCAGTCAATCTAGACTGATGCTCTTGGTTGTAAGCTTTCTGTATTGCGCACTTCACCGTGCTGGTATCCTGAAATACATATTCAATTTTAGTACCTCGAACAGTCAGTCGAAACAAAAAAAAAAACAAAAAAAAATTCAATTTCAGTTGAAACAAAAACTGAATTTCACCCAGACAGTGGTGGTCAGTAAGTAGAAAAATGTCTTCTATGAACCCCTTATTAGCACCTGAATTATATCCTTTTTGTACATAATTACCTCAGCTTTTATTGATAAAGGTTCTGAATAAACATCTTTCACTGACCATAAGCAACAAGATGTAAAACGGCATGGTTACTTTAAAATATACTCACCTAAGTAATTTAAAATGCCTGCAAACCAGTCAAGAATAAACATTCTGTATGCTACCTGTAACTTGATTGTGCCTGTAATAAACAAACATAATTATGCAAAGATGTGTTCAAATGAAAAACGTTTATTTCTTTCAGTGAGATTCACTTCCCAAAAATGGGGTTTCTGCTGGATGAATATTAATGAGTTTAAAGTAAAGAAAAGCCAAAAAAAATATATATATATACATATATTCAGAAGTAAGGATCATTATATAGACAACTGAAAACCATGCATAAAAATACTTTTTTTTTCCAGATTTTTTTAAGCATGTTGGAAGGCATTCAAATATTTGAACACTATGGTGGGCTTTATGAGCCATATTGATAGTATCTATGAAGTCTGACGTCACATCACCTTTTTCCCCCTGATGTTCACCAGAAGGAAAGAGTTTTTGGAAGCACTATTTCAGTATTCTTTACTGATAGGTAAAAAGAGTAATAAAAAGACTGTCTGTGTCATGACATAAGTTGGAAAAACTTCCTATGATGTCAGAGTTCCTAAACTCTGATAGTATAGTCCATAAAGCCCACCTTAGAATTCAAACATTTGAACGTGTTTAACTCTTCACAAAAATCCAAAAAAATGAATGGAAGTATATTTATGCATAGAGAGGTCTTTACCTGTAACATGCTTTAGGTGTTGAGATACATACACATATTAAGAGCAGGTTGTGATACAGGTACCTGCACACATATTTATATGCGTGTGAATGAGCACAAATACAAAGGAAAGAAAATAAAATCAGAACCTCAAACAAATATCTGGTGAAGAACAAACATTTTATGAAAACACTGGAGAGCCCATACCACTCAATATTTGCGATTAGAATCTCTCAAAATCTATCTTAATGATAGATAATTTCAACACTGGCAAAATAGAGGTGGGACTTCAATCCATGGAGATGCAAAGAGCATTTAAATGAACATAATGGGGATCCAAGAATCTTTTAAATGTGGCTGCCATTTCATGTGGACGTCTCCAGCTGTCAACCTAACCTTACTTGCCCCTCACTATCAGTAGGTCTTACAGATCCTTTCCCCGCATCATCGAATGTCAGAATCAAAGCTTATGACACTTCCGGCCAATCCCAAATTGAAAGTCTTTACCCGTGCATCAAGATACAGAATTTCATGTGACTCGCTTTCATATGCATTATTACAGTAATAGAGATATGTAAAAGTAGAATGAAACTGGGCATTTAGAAGAGCTGTCTTACCCGATCTTGTCTATTCTAGGGGTCAAATATTCCTACCGGTGTTAGTCTTCATTTTACTATAAGTGTAATGGAGATTATTGTATTTTTTTTTTGAATTAAAGGAGAAGAAAACTTAAAAAAAATGACACTATAGGCTGAAAAGAGCACATTTCTTTCTATCTGGTGGTGCCTGCTGCATAATTTTGCAATTTTTCCTGGCCATACACGTAAAGCCTGAAAACGGCAAGCTGGCATAAATCGCATCGCATACTCAATCTTTGACACCCTGTAATTTATGCTGGGGGTGTATTGCCTCTCGGCCAATGAGAGTCATTAAAACTGCCGGCTTGTTCGTGTACATCTCAGAACCTACATCCAACATTCCCGGAAAATGAACTGTACTGTTCGCTACCTTCTGGGAAGAAGAGTTCTACCGGAAATGTACGAACTGCACTTCAGCGGTTTCCAATGGCAATTCATCTCCTAACACAGAAGACTTCAGGTCTAGTTCTTAGGCAAAACGGAGTCGCCCACAACAGATTTTGGCGCTGACTTTATGTATAATTTATCAGCTTGAGGTACGTTAGAATTTTTTTAAGACATGCACCTGCGAGGAATTGCATACTCTTTTCAATGGTATTTGTTTGATATTTACATTTTCTTCTCCTTTAAGCCATGGACCCTCAATTGATTTTTCTATTTAGATTATACCCCTTTGTTTCTGCAAAATTCTGCAAACAGCTGTTGCTTTACACTACATTTTGACAGTTTACTTTCTAAGGAATGGTTCCCTAGTTCAGCCATGGAAGTCAAGGTGTGTATAGGCTAGTGTTTCTTTTGTGTTTACTGCATGAGCCTTTGAGTGTATGGACCATACACCATCTACACTACATGTTCCAACAAAGGAAGAATTGGTAGGACTTCAATCTAGGTACCGAAAGGATTTAAATATTTTGTTGTAAAGCTTACAATCAGGTTTATGAAAGAGCGTTACACCGGCTATGAATGTAGAAATGCATCACTGATCATAATGTGACAGTTGCAAGGTGAAGCACTAAAACCTACATAAAACCCATAAAAGCCACCTTCGAATGCATGAACTTAGGAGTCCATGTTTCCAGCGTCCCATTCATGTTTACACATAAGAGTCAAAGAAACACAGAAAATGACGACAGTGACAGATTCCAAAAATCTGGAATATGGGCCAGCTTACAGTGATTTGTCTACACTAAACAGAATGACGTAGCAGTAGCAAGGTTCAAAAATAAGGACTTTCATCTCTCAAAGAGAACAAATAACAACACACAAAGAAAACAAATAGCACAGAACAACAATCCACAATGGAATATAGCTTGGTTTTAGAGAATACCTCTGAAAATGTCCCACAGGAATGGTGTTTGGGCCCTCCTTGCCTCGAACAACCACGTCGTACGAATCAAAATGGCAGCTTCGAGTAACCGGATGATGTGGTTCCGAAGTCTGGTTAGTATAAACACTCTGATTCGCAGGCGTCTCGAAACTGACCAATTGAATTAGCTGTTACATGAGCGGGAAGCTCACAAGCGGTATGACGTGCAGCAATCATTGTCAGGTACTTTCCTCTTTAACTTCGAGCGTGGTTTATGGAGAGATAACACTAAGGAGGCGTGGGTTATCGCTGTCAGTTATTCTTGATGTTTATTTTTAACATGTATTTGTGTAAATTAGAAAACATGCGTAGAGAATAGAAAAATGTAATAACTCAACTGAGAGAAAGCTGACAAAAAATGCCGCTGCTCTAAAAATAGCCCTTTTACAAGTACGTATGTACTGTGTACGGTCTGTACTGTAGGACTGTCGGTGTGCTTATGATTATTACTGACAGGGTTATGTCCAGAATTTTCACTAGAATCCTTGTAGAGTCCAGTGGAGGAAGCGAATAGATACCATTCACATATGAAGAACATATGTGAGTGATTGCAATTACCCCAGCAAAAAAGCGTGTATTTTTTAAATATCTGAATGGGTTTTCAAAAATAAAAACTGGATGCAAAATAGTCAAAACACGGTGCCTGAATGTACATTTCCGTTGATTGCTTATGATTTGTGCCTAGTTGCAATAGCGTTATTGAAGGATCATTTGTAGGATGTGTTTATCACACAACACATATGTATGAACATGTGTGTATATATATATATATATATATATATATATAAATATGTCTAATACTAAATTAATGCTGTTAGGCTGTTAGCGCAGTCTGAAGTTCATTGAAGACGACTTGCCTGTCCCAAGTATGGTGTGGGAAAGTTTGTAACTTCAGATTCAGATAAAGATTGGTGGTTTATATCAGGCACTCGAGTTTCTGTCTCTCTTGAAACTCACTGACCATCAGTGTTTAAGAGAAACATTCTTGAGGCTTGCGCGCAGTGTTACACAATGAAATAAATAAATACATACTGTGGTATGTGGAGGGTGGCAGGGCTGTCAAATATCATATTGATTCTACATTTGATTTGCTTTTTCTTAACTGTCATGTGATTTTCTGTACCTTCAGCTAGTCAAGAAGATGATAATTTCACGCATACCAATAGCACTTACAAAAGGTTGTGCTGGGATACGGGAATTCAGTACCACTGGAGTTCTGATGAAAAATCGCCGTGCAGGTCAACCAAAAACAACAATCAACAAAACCCTACCCATGACATACGAACAGTCCCAACCCCCATATAAGATAGGGGTCACCAAATCATGGAATTCCTGGAATACCTGTAAGGATCCAAGCATCAGTCGTCTTAGTGTTGAGTGCTAAATTTTGTCCCTATTCAAAAATTAAACTTTTCATAAGCAGAGAAAGACAAAATTGGTTATATTTGCTTAGCTTTAATATCAACTACAGGAAGTAATGTTTGTAGATGACCTTTGACCTCTAGTTGGGTACTTTTCTTGTTAAACAGGCTATACCAGAGAACTTACATATGGTCACTTTGTATTAATAAAGTAGATTTGCATGCTGTAGACCTAGGCTTAAATATACATGTAAGTCAGATATGCATGAAGATAATGTGATGTCATAATGGCGTTGTATTCAACCAATTTTTTTTAATGTCACTCAAGGACATGCATATCAACAATCATGATCAGTATTGTTGCAAAAAGGTCAAACAGATGTCCCACACAGTTGCTTTCAATTGTGATGATGAGTACGACGTTAAACCCCAAGCACTCACTCACTCAATTGTGATGAAGTCATTCATTCAAAATGGTTAGCTTGTTAAAGCCCACTATATCTTTCCCAATTATTAGTTGATTTTGGTCAAGCTAGTTAGATTTTTGGAATTTGCTGGTCTGCTCAGTCAAACATTGACGATTGACTCGTCCAAGGCCTCTGCACACCAGGCCAGATGTCAGATTTCCACAGATCATCGTTCTCAATTTTGATATCTCCTTATGTAAGATGACCAGATGCCTCTGCACACCAGGCCAGATGTCAGATTTCCACAGATCATCGTTCTCAATTTTGATATCTCCTTATGTAAGAAGACCAGATGCCTCTGCACACCAGGCCAGATGTCAGATTTCCACAGATCATCGTTCTCAATTTTGATATCTCCTTATGTAAGATGACCAGATGCCTCTGCACACCAGGCCAGATGTCAGATTTCCACTGATCATTGTTCTGAATTTTGATATCTCCTTATGTAAGATGACCAGATGCCTCTGCACACCAGGCCAGATGTCAGATTTCCACAGATCATCGTTCTGAATTTTGATATCTCCTTATGTAAGATGACCAGATGCCTCTGCACACCAGGCCAGATGTCAGATTTCCACAGATCATTGTTCTGAATTTTGATATCTCCTTATGTAAGATGACCAGATGCCTCTGCACACCAGGCCAGATGTCAGATTTCCACAGATCATCGTTCTGAATTTTGATATCTCCTTATGTAAGATGACCAGATGCCTCTGCACACCAGGCCAGATGTCAGATTTCCACTGATCATTGTTCTGAATTTTGATATCTCCTTATGTAAGATGACCAGATGCCTCTGCACACCAGGCCAGATGTCAGATTTCCACAGATCATTGTTCTGAATTTTGATATTTCCTTATGTAAGATGACCAGATGCCTCTGCACACCAGGCCAGATGTCAGATTTCCACAGATCATCGTTCTCAATTTTGATATCTCCTTATGTAAGATGACCAGATGCCTCTGCACACCAGGCCAGATGTCAGATTTCCACAGATCATCGTTCTCAATTTTGATATCTCCTTATGTAAGATGACCAGATGCCTCTGCACACCAGGCCAGATGTCAGATTTCCACAGATCATTGTTCTGAATTTTGATATCTCCTTATGTAAGATGACCAGATGCCTCTGCACACCAGGCCAGATGTCAGATTTCCACATATCATCGTTCTGAATTTTGATATCTCCTTATGTAAGATGACCAGATGCCTCTGCACACCAGGCCAGATGTCAGATTTCCACATATCATCGTTCTGAATTTTGATATCTCCTTATGTAAGATGACCAGATGCCTCTGCACACCAGGCCAGATGTCAGATTTCCACAGATCATTGTTCTGAATTTTGATATCTCCTTATGAAAGATGACCAGATGCCTCTGCACACCAGGCCAGATGTCAGATTTCCACAGATCATCGTTCTGAATTTTGATATCTCCTTGTGTAAGATGACCAGATAAAACCTGCTTGGGCCTACTTCTTTCTTTGTCACTTAAATTTAAGGTGAATTATGTTCATTTAACCCTGATAGTTAACACCTGTGATGTTAAAAAATATACAAGCAAACATTTTTCTCATGAATTATGAAAACGACAAATTGTTTTTCTCTTATTCCTCAGCTACTCTACATGAAGAGGGAAGACAAAAGGACACAGTGGTGGAGGACATTTTTATAAGGAAGTTTGTAACAGGCACATGGCATAAACTTTTCCTGTCTGAAGTCATAATTAAAAGACAGCATAACCTAGTGATTTTAGCTGGACTTGTGCACCAAGGCATCGCTGCAAGGAAAATGTACTTCTTGTGGGGTTACACAGAAGAAATGCTAGCACAGCTTCTAAAATGTCCAGTCAAGCTTGAAATACAGACTGTGAAAAACAAAGAGGATGTGATATTTAAATATTGGTAACCGTGTGTAGCCTTACTATTTTCCTTCCGAAAGTACCAGTTTTTGTTGTATGTGCATATTTTTAATCTTGAAATAAAGAGCTTCATGCCATGTCATTGTTGCTGTTAGATGTATCACTCATAGCAGTTAATAAGCCTATATCACACTGGTGATTTCAATAGAAGTTGAACTGCTTTAGATAAGGATTTTGTATTTGACACACAGGTTCATCATCAGATGATCTGGATTCTATTTAAATTAGGGTTTCAATCAAAGTTCTGGTCTCCTTGACGACCGACTGGAAATTGCAGGTTTCAATGACGTAATCCCAATTGAAGTAAAACAGTTTCAGAAGATTATTTCCTAGTTTGAACAGGAGGGGGAGGGTTAGTGGTTATATACTGCCCTATCTGCCCTGTTTCCTCCCACTGTAATGCTGGCTGCCATCGAATACGTGAAATATTCTTGAGTACGGCGTAAAACACCAATAAAATAAATAAATACATACAATAATAGAAATATTGATGTAAATGTACTGACTCAAATGCACAAATGCTGGTACAACTTGTGATTTGTAGTAAGAATTGGAAGTATCTTTCCTAAAACGCACACCCTAAAAGAGATGCAACCCTAAAGTACTCGCTTCCTGTTCTAAGAGAACTATCAGCTGACTTAGCCGATAAGCCTAAACTGGGTTCCATAGCTCCTGAATTTGTAAGTATACGAAGAAAAAACACAAAAAATGCATTAAGTATTTTGTATTTTATTTCATGATTTGTGGGTTTTAAAATAAGTTTAATTTTTCATTGTACATGTATATTTAGCCAATCAAAGGAGCAATGACATCCTGTACAATTCTACATGAACAACACATTTCCCAGTCAGTACTTAAGGATAAATATAGAAAACACTTGTGCACTGGTGGAAATGGGTGTTAGTAAGATCAATATTCATCCTTTTCACTGGATGAATAGCAATGCAATTCTCGTCCAGACCCTATTCTAGTCTAGTCAGGATCCCTCATAAATAAATGTAGGGGAAGAGAACCACTGATCCTTCACTGGAAATTCCAATAAAGGCAGATCAACATTATCACAAACATTTCTCTTGTTACAAATCATATTTTCATACACCTGACAACTGTTTGATATTAAAACTCTGTATTATATATCAGAATGGCTTCTGGACATCAATACATGTATTTACAGATAAAACACCTATGCACCTTCATTTATAAGATTAAATACATTAGGGACAACATACAGAATTTACACTGAACACTCATAAAACAAGGGAACATTACAACACCAGTGGTAATGTTTGTTTGGAGCGCTGCATATTTGTCCAAGGCGATCTAAGAAAGCCACTGGATTTGGGAAAGTGCTCAATCCATAGTGGCTTTCTCTTTCTGTGTACACACATAAAATAATTCCAGATATCTTCTGGGTAAAATAGTGAAACTTATCGCAAACACAGGCTACAAAACAAAATGGCTTTTTCTATACATTTCTCTTCACTATATGAAACCACTACAGAAGCGATATCAAACCCGTCAAGACGTGTCAAATGGGGATAAAACTGCACTACACTAACACACATACATACTAAATCCTGATTTTCAGGATCTCAATGGGCTTCTACATTCAGCATGTTATAACGGCCATATTTTACCAAATTATTTGCATATAGCCTAGAATGGAAAAAAAATCTTTAGTCAGCACTTTTCATCACAAATCTATCCATTGAAGTCAACCGACTAAATCGCCATTGCTTATCAAAGACAACATATCCATAATACATGAAAACATCTGAGTCTACACTTATATAACAATCACACATGAAGTAACTCAGTATGCCAGTTGTGACAAAATTACACTGGCATGAACCACATGAAAAAGAATCAAATGAACATTTTTTTTCAATACAACAGATCTAAAGAACAAAAATCTTGGTATGTAAAACTGTCACCATTTACAACTGACCAGATGTTGTGCAGTGTAAATATGATCAGCATGGCTAAGCTGCACACTTACACTCCAAATCAGTAATCCTTGTATCAAGCTGTATGACCTAGATAAAGAGTTTATCCTTTTGGCAATCACATGGTTAATAACCTCATTCAAATGTGGTGAAATGATATGCCCAATATCTATGCCTTATATGTAATTATCATGCATGTTATCTAATTATCATTGAGCCTTTCTCATGTTATTTACATATATATTTATGTAGATTATAATAAATGGTCACACATGGGCAATAAGGCACAAAAAGTACCAAGGATTGTTTGATATCAGATCCCTCTGACAAGCCACTTTAATAAGCAAGTAAATCATACACAAATTTATACAAGCGCTAACAAAGAATGACTAATTCTCTGGTACAAGTAATACTACCCCAGTAAGTGTTTAAATTACAAACTAATAAAATACACACAGTGACACTGCACATGTATGTATTAATTAGAGATCTGAATTACATTACAGACAAATACTACTACAATTTGTCTTATCCCTTCAGTTGTTTCTGCAAATACTGTAGAAACTCGTAGTAGGACATTGTTGATTCTGAACGATCCTCCACCATGTGCTGGAAAAATAACCCTCTTTCTTTACTGTCGTCTCTGTAACACAGGGCGAGCATACTGTTAGGTTTAAATGACTTTTTAGGGGCCTCCGTGGCTCAGTTGGTTAGCGCCACTTCAAGTCCAGCTCATGCTGGCTTCCTCTCCGGCCATAAGTGAAGGTCTGCAGCAACCTGTGGATGGTCGTGGGTTTTCCCCCGGGCTCTGCTCGGTTTCCGCCCACCATAATGCCGGCAGCCGTTGTGTAAGTGAAATATTCTTGAGTATGGCATTAAACAGCAATCAAAAAAAGTAAATAAATAAATGACTTTTTAAGTTCAATTAAAATAAATATATACAACAGAAGATGGACCTTGACAGATAATAATTATACGAACTTTAAGCTCTAATACAAAAATGTTAACCTAAAAGTATATATGCTTTATAAACATATACTTAATATTGGAATGAAATGTTATAAAATAAACTGTTCTCAACTGGAATCATCACTCAAACAAATCAATTATCACAAAGGTTTACAGTTCCTTAAATACAATCAAATGGTTTATTAAGAGCAGAAAGTCAACACAAATTGTCCCACTTTATGCCATAATTCCATGAGGGTATCAATGCTGATTATGATTAAATTTCAGGGATATACGTACATGTCTTGCAAGGTACATGTAAATGCTACAACACTTTACTTCATCAGCAGCTGAAGAATGACCTTACCTAATGACTGTGAAATTAACACCATTCGGCCTCTGATCCATCAGATAATTGATGAAGTTTCTCAGTCTCTCTGATGTGGGGTTCTCCAGTTCAGGGAGCATGTTCTGAAGACAGGAGAGTACATCTTGTATCAACAGATAACATTAGCTAACAGCCTCAACAAAAGCACGAAATGCTACAAGCCAAGGCACAATTTTCCCTCCAAGTACAAAGAGAGTAAGTAAAACCTGTCATGAAATCTAACCTACAACAGGCTACTACCAAGTTATGCTACGAAGCTCCGAGAAGAATTACATTTATGGCATCTTACCAGTCCATTTTCTAAAGACATGAAATTTGGCTTGTCAAAGACCTGCTGGCAAAACTGATCACTGATGGCACTGCCCACTAGCAGGTACATATCATCCCCTGTGTCCATAAGGAATGCCCCATGTTTGTCCAGGTTAGCAGAGGACAGCTGCAGGTGTGGAGGCTGGGCTATCACCCCTTCCTTCAAGTTCAATCCATTCTACAATAAAAGTGTACAGTGTGTTACTGGTAAAAATGACATATTTAACCTACCTTTCTCTACAACAATTAACTTCAGACAAGAATATTTCACTTCTGTGGTGGCGGTCAGTAAAGTCGCAAGCAGCTGGATTTAAATCCATAACAAAACTTATAAAGTCTGGCAATCCTCTGGAGACTTCCAGCTGAAATCAATAGTTCCCCGGGCCATGATTCATGGTACATTCAGTGCACAAAACAAACCAGTTAGAGTGAAGATAAAGTAGCCAAAGATTCATTTTTAATCTTTCATGGCTAGAAACTTCAAAGATCATATAACCATTGCTACAAACACATTGCAAAATCATACTTCTTAACTGATAGCCTTTGCAATTCATCCAAAATCATAGCTACCAGTAACCGACAAGATGTACCTCATCAGTAAGAGCATGGACTGGGTAGAGGTCTGGATAGATCATCTGCATGAGGCGATACAGTGGCAGGGTCTTACAGCGCTCTAGGGCTAATACACGGTCATCCAGCTTCGTCAGTGATCCCACTCGAAACGCCAACTGATCAACAACAAACACAGACGAATATCAAGAATCACGAACTTTACTTGACAGATGTTATGCTCTTCATTCAAGAGTAATTTGAGGTTTACAATCTGAGGTGGACAAAATCAAAACTGTAGCCAACCAACATCCCAGGGAATGTAGAATCAAAATACATGGCTTTAAGCTTATCAGTCAAAAAGGTAGCAGAAGAGTACAATGGAATTATGAAAGTTCATTTCTTGGACATACTCACACATTTCAACATGGCCAGAACATACAACGGGATAAGTCTGAGAGAATAGGATATCATGAGGTTTCCAGCCCTCTGAGAGGAAGTCAGAGAACTGCCATAGGCTGACAGCGCATCCATGGCAGCATTGATCATAGCCTCACGGGCATCATTTAAAGACGATGTGACTGTTCTGTCTGCAGCTGAAATAAGCACAGATTTAGTATTTAATTAGCTGTTGTTTAATGCCACACTCCAGCATTTTTTACATATACCATGCCTGTCAGTTTTACGGTTGAGAATGCCAAGATAAATCACCGTTCTTTGGTAAGTTTCTTTCCTATATATGGCCGCGCAGATATACACATGATATTGGTGGAAGACAAGTGATCTTCCACAAATGTTAGACAGCACAAATGGCCATAAGTGTCCTGTATCATTAAGGCCCAACAAACGATGAGAACAAATTAGTAAGTCGAGGTGGCTTAGATGAATCTTGTCAACTATCATTTTTTCACACAGCAAATGTGTTTTTTCCAGTGTCATTCACCTGACATTCATGCAGAGCAAAATTAATCATGAACCATTAGATGAAATATAATTACCCATTTTTGCCAGGAGCCCCACAATTGTCTGTTGGTCTGCTCCACCAAACACCTCATTCAACTGGTTAGTCACAGGCAAACACATGGTGTGCACTCGTATCCGACGCTCACCTAGTTATAGGATTACAAACATGAAAAAGGATGCTAGAATGAAATATTGCACTATCATACAAAAAAAACCCCAAATATCCATGAATATGTTCCTCTATGCAAATCTCTGAACACAGCCTTTCAGTTTCCAAAAGGAATTACAATTGACCCCTCCAAATATTAAGTAAACACAAAATGTTGAAAACGAGACTGTCAGATACAACAAATCATTTCCAGAATATCATCTTTTCAGAAAATGACTTCAAATGCTGACCTTTACTTGATGTGTAGAGAAGAGCAGCCTGGAAACAGACTGTAGGTGAATCTGTGAGGGAGTCTTCAATAGACATTTGCATACCAAAGCCAGCATCAGGGTTAATGTTGGGGAGGGACAGTAAGTCAGTTGACCTCACAAAGAAGTTACCATGGAAGGTGTGAATACTGAGACCTAAAACACAGAAAATGGAATATTGAAGAACTGTATTTGACATAACATTCTATCCATGACTAAGTCACTCACCTCAAAAAAGTAATATTTTACAACCTATATTTGGCTCTAAAATGACATTTTTGACAGGCAATCTTTCAGGGAAAGGAAAGTAAATGTAATTAAAGGTTATGTCAGAACTAGTAATTCACATGTAATGATTTGACATTTGTCATGATTTCTGAGGTACCAGCGTAATATTTAATGCAATTTAATGTTTAAATGACTCAAGAGCTCTAAACATCAGGTACTGCTATACAACAGACAATGACTGGCCTACCTTTGGTACATCGAATCCTCATAACCGCTTCAAAACCAATCTTGCGGGTGAGATACCGACGCAGATCTGCCTCTAAACGGTCACGTTGAGGAGGATTTCTCATTGCATGGAACGATGGGTATGAGTAAACACAACCTGATGAGTACTTGGATATACAAGCTACAATCAAATCAACCAAGATCAAATTTACTAGGTATAGCTATACGGAAAAAATCACAAATTACACATTACGAGAATAGTATTTCAAAGAAATATGAATGCATGTACTTAAAATGATATTGATAAATCCATTCAAAGCAAAATAATTACTGATTATCATTTAGATGTGTTAAAAAGTACAAATTATTTATTTATTTGATTGGTGTTTTACGCCATACTCAAGAATATTTACGACAGCAGAAAGCGGGCAGAGCCCGGGGGGAAACCCACGACTATTCACAGGTTGCTACCAGACCCAAATAATTTCCAACCTGCATGTACATATATATCTATATATCAATTATGAAAAGATTTACTGAAATGTGAAGATTATGAATGAGATTTAGGATTATGTAATCATGTGATCATCACAAGTCATAAGTGTACCTAATGTGGATGCATCAGCATACTGGCCATTCAAGAGAAACAGGTCAACCGCTATCTGCTGGGCTGAGCAGTCTAAAGCCAGCTTCTTGTAAAAATCTGTTGCTGGTCCAAGATTTTGGACATCCTTGAAAACAAATGTATCACAAAATGAGCAATGCATAAAACTAAAAAATCTGAGCACAATCATCAAAAATAGCAATCCAAGACAAAACTTCATGAGTAAAAACATACATTTTTCGGCGTGGACATTAAGCATAAATTATTTGATCAACAGTAATCGAGGTCATGACGCATCTCCCTACATTCAGTCACAATTAATATCATTCATGCATATTATGGCTGGCACATGGCTTACTTTTGACTTCCGCAGATTTGGGTCCTCCCTGGCACTCAGTGCCCCAGGTCCTGCTGTAGGCAAACAAGTCTGTACTACAGTCACTCGTCCACCTGTTGCACTCTACAAACACAGGTTACAATTTCTCAGTCTTAGCCTTCAATGTAGCTCTAAAAGTTATTGGCATTTGGCTGGGAAAATACAAGTATTCATATAGTGCATGCTGCAAGACATTTCAAATGTCAATTCGAGACAAGTGATGTTCAACAAATGTGAGTTTAACATGAGATGTTGAGTTTTATTACTAGATTTATTATACCAAACAAAAACCATGATAAAAAAATTTAATTTCTGACTAGTTGAATGCATGCACAAGAGTGTTGGCTGTTGCTTCAACATTGCTGGCTATTGCTTCATGAACGCGGAATATTATATTGTGAGTTAGCCCAAAGCTAAGTTGGATGTTCTTACCGTTACGCCCAGCTTCAGTCATATACACTTCGACACAGACAATTTCAATAAAAAAACAACTCGAACCCTACCGTATTTTTGCTATCCACCCATTCCCTAAAACACCTGAAATGTAATCTGTCAAAGTCATCATTGGATACATCTTGATATTCCGCAAAATTTGATGTACAATGATAACTGGCTCAAGCAAAAGGATCACACTCACAATAAGCTCTTGTAGCTAAGCTGGACGTTCCTACCTAACGCCCAGCTTCGGTCATGAACACTTCCACGCCGATAGTTTCACTAAAAAAACTAGCTTCAACCCTACTTTATTTTTGCTATCCTCCAATTCCCTAAAATGCCCGAAATGTAATATGTCAAAGCCAGCATTGGTTTTGAATCAGACAACTCAAATCAATGTCTGCCAGGTTTGGAAGTTTATCCCACCGACATTCTGTTGGGCATGCAATTCTTCAGAGAATGTTGGGTAGGATAAAATTTTCATGGCCCGAAGTTGAAAAAAATTCCCAACATGGAAGACGTTGATTTGAGTTGTCCGATTCGAAACCAACGCTGGCTTTGGCATATTACATTTTGGGCATTTTAGGGAATTGGTGGATAGTAAAAATAAGGTAGGGTTCAAGCCGTTTTTTTTAGGCTAATTGTGAGTGTGATCGTTTTGCTTGAACTGGTTATCGTTGTACGTCATATTCTGCGGGATATCAAAATGAAAGCATTTTGAAATGAAAATTAGGAATAACTCTCTGAGGTAAAATAATTCTTAGTACATGTATATAATTGATGCTTGCAGTACCACAGATTGCCCTGTGACAATCACAAGACTGGACAAAAAAAAAAATAACTATCAAATACTAACCATCATTTTATATGCAGCCTGAAGTGCAGCTCCCAAAGCATTCCCTGTTTCCTGATTGTCTTCAAACAGGGTGGGTAACTGGTTGAGAAGATCTATAACGAGCTCTTTACTTTCATGTACATTCACCAGCAAATTGTCTGGGCTAGGTAAAAAGATATCTGAAAAAAACAAAAAGAGATCAAAATAGCTAAAATACAGGCTGGCAAAATGTACTCTAAACCACCTTTAATTCGTGCTAGCTTTCTTATGTATGGGTGGCAACATGTATCTGTAGGATACTACAAGTCCTAGATGTTTTACTGTTACGGCTATCTACCTAACCAACACAAAAAGCAGTGGTGAAACAAAACCAACATTGATCTATTTGAGTGTGCACTCAGATTTAAACCAGGTAAGTCTCCTTGGTGGTTTTTAATTTTAAGTTTTTTTTAAGTTCAAAGACAGAAGTTTGGCCTTACAAACATTTAATATGCACAAATACTTCATGGCCATCAACATCTTACACAAATACAGTGTACAGAAGCAGTATTATTTATAGTATTATCCGAGAATAACATTGAATCCAATATTCCCTGTACATAAATCTCAACTTGTGAGTAAAAAAAATAACATTTACTTACCGTCTACATCAGAAACTGTCAGTAACTGTGGCTGTGACAATCCTTCTGCCAAATTAAAGAAGTGCACTGCTCTATCAAAGGCTATGAAGCCTATATGAGTTCTGGCATCCCCTGGCAGTTTGTCTAACTCATCCAATAAGGTTTCACAAAACACATTCAAATAACCTGTAAAACATGGATTTCATAGCGTATCACTGCAAGGTAGTGCAAAACAGGCATGAACATACATATACGCAATACGTAGAGGTTAATATACAATGACAGACCCATTATATCATTTTGTTCAATGAGTGGTGTAATTTTCATTTGCTCCGAGCAGTAACATCACAAGCTTAATAAATTTGATGTAATAAGTCACAAATTGCATATTCTATTCATCCCACATTCTACTGTTGGTTTTGACAAGTTTGTAAATAAGATGCGTACTGATCTTATTATACATGAAATGGTTGGAGCCAAACCACACGTTTAACTAAATATAGTTCTAGAAAACACTAATGAAATATGTTATTTCTGTGAACATAAAACATAACATAGACCATTAGTGTGCTATGAGAAAACGAGCTTTGATCTTTTTTCAAATATATCAACATTTATAACTGCTCAGGTTATCCAAATATTTGGCTACAAAAATGTAACCTAAATCTACGTTATATCTCTATAACGTCACATGATTACTTGCAGAGTGAAAAGAGCAGTGATTTCGAAAATCATGCTGAACGAAATATTCAAATTTAGGCTTTTAATGTGAACATTTCGCCTCAAAACTTATTTGCTGGTCTCACTAACCATTATGGAACTTGGAAATTGGAACCAAACAGCGTCTACAATGTTTTAAAGGAAGAAAGGATTTTGGTTCTGTTGTGGACTTTCCGTTTGATGGTAGATGTGAACAAAAGGGTCACAGTGAGACCAATTGTTTGATGTGACAAATAGAATGGACTACATCTAAGAAAAATCTTGAGCTACATCAGTTATAGACCAGTTCATAAACGCTTTGGTGCTCTACAAAGTAGTACAGTAAGTTTGTAAGTTTTCAATTCCGCGGAAATCTGATACTGAGGCTGCTGTTGCTGACAGTTAAATCTGAGTTCAGTGTTTGTGTGTACCTTGTTTAGGCTCACAACGTTGAGCACTTCATTTCCTTTCACCAAACTTTGGTATTTTTCACATTTCACAAGGATAAATTTTATGCCTTTTCAGTATTAAAAAAACTTAACCGTTTGGTAGCCAGAAGCTGTTGTCTTGGTGTAGTAAGTGGTTGCTAGCCTGGCATTTTTTCCCATGGCAACGAACAATAGAAGTAGTCCAGTATGCAGTAGTACTTTTTCATTGGATAAACTTGTCAATGAAAGTTCAAGTGATCAATCAAAGGCTCAGGTTATTTAAACAATGTGTGGAATATTGAAAATTTGCATTACTGTTGTTATATCACTGACAGGGGCAAATCATGGGATAAAATAATTTATTGACTGAAAACTATCAATGAAAGTTAACGTTTAAATGATGATTCTCAACGAAGTATTGGCTGTAAAATTATATGTTCTTGTTTTTGCCATAATCAGTATTAAATACTTACCCTGCCACATCAATAAACATTCAAATATTAAACCTCTTTACCTGTTTCCACTGCATTGAAAGACACATCAAAAACAAATAGATACACTGCAGGTTGTGGGGGTCTCAACTGAAACAAAAAACATTTTCCCCATATTTTCTGTCTGTCCTGGAGAATGCACACTGTGAAAATCTTATGCATGTGAGACACTTTCTAAAAATGAAACCAATACACTGCTTTTATGGCTTTAGTTTTTTTAGCCGTGTGAATTGAAATTTAAATCCTAATGAAACACAACAGGCAGCTTAGACAAACATTCTTAACTCTACCAGTGCAGAAAGACATCAACTTCTTTAAAGATCTCTTGACCTTTCCATGACTCTCACAGACTTACATAGTTTTTCTAATCTGTCATCATTGCAACATAACCTACATACAGCATACTCCACTAGACGAAGTTTCACTTTATGCAGATTCATGCTGCGGATCTATGCAGAAGTCAGTCCATTTACAATCGTAAGGAGTTTCTGTGTGTATGACATGTGTGAAGTATGTAGTTTGAGTTGACACAATGGTATTTATACAAGTAAAAGTAAAAGCATGAATGCATAAGAGGGGTCGAAGATGTTGTTTGTCAAAATATCTTTCAGAATGGATAACCAAAGCAAAAATGCTAACCATGGACGAGAAGTGTGTGAGGTGTATGAATAAAGAAGACAAGATGTGCAACATAATGTTGACAACACTGTTAACAACCTTGTTGACAAAAGGAAACTCTTATTATGCTAAATGGAGAGACTTCTGACTTGAACAGCAGCATACCATTAGGCTTACCACAATATTTCCTGTCAGTTATCATCAGAAAATATGAACTAGACGGCTAGGGTGACCATTTGGTAAACTAAAGTCACTTTTGTGCAAGACAAATGTGCACATTTTCAAGAAGAGGGCACATAAAAAAAAAAAAAAAAATTACACTAGTCTATACTATGATACTGATATCTACTAAAATGATATTAAGGCTGGAACTAAATGTTGCAATATCCGGAAGATGGATCACACCTACCATATATTCCGAGGGGGCAATAAACTCTATCGTTGATGAGCGCACCTCAGGCCTCCTCTGGGGTTCACCATGTGTTTTACTTATTGGGTCATATGAAAATTCATCTGGCACTAAAAAACAAAATTTGTCACTTGACTGCAATGCATTGCTCACGCAAAGAGCAAGAAGAAAAACTCCAAACCCCTCTGAAATATGTACATTTGAATCTCTGTTCTCTATTGATAAAAATGTTGACTCCATCAGAGAGAACCTATATTGTAACTTCTCATCAACCATGGCAGTTTTAGAAGATTGATTGCTAATATTCATATTGATTTCCTTGATTGCTGCTTAACCCGACCCACAAGAATTTTTCACATATACAATTGCCATCAGATTTAGTCCATGTCCAGTTTCATTTTGGTATTCTGCCACCTTACATGTCTTAATTAAAATTTATGCTTCATGTTCATGCAATAAATCACGACTTACAATCATTGACTCTGTAACACAGGTTGCATTTCCACCGCCTTGTATCCACAAAATATACAAAAGGATTGATATAGGTTCTGCATGAGCGACAGCGGACGATGACGCATGACTGGATCACAGGTAATTGCTGTGGGATAAAAACAACAATATCACCTATAATGCAATATTAATAAATCCCCAGCTTGAAACATTCTTATATTCTGCTTGCTGTTGCTATTACCAAAAAGTGCCCCACCCCGCACGTCATATACTGTCATATCCTGGATACATCTAGGACAAAAATAATCTTCAACTTCACCATCTGATGAAAAATTTATCATCACAATATGAATATACTTACGGAAAGGTCTTTAAATGGGTGTATTAATATACCCAAGGGTAATCTGGCCTTGTTTAACAAAGATGATGTTTGAGGAATGGAGGTCAATGTACAGCGGAAGACCCTGTATAATAAACATGGTTACCATAATCAAACTCTTACTGATAAACACACCACATATATAAAATATTAAACTGCTCACTTGGGCTTAACAAAGGCACAGATTAGCTTGTGAACAGCCTGGTAATTAAGCGACAGGAAAACTGAATTTCTGAACATCTGGTATAAATGGTATATAAAATAGTGCAACATTGTACTGTGTTTCAATATAGTGGACAATTACATGTATGAAGTTATCACATCAATGACAGACAAGGATAAAACCTATAGTTCTGTCTGGCACAGGATGACTAACAACTTTAGACACACAAAACTCATGACAAATAACTTACTCTGGACTACAATTAACTTTCTTAAAATCGTGCTGAAGATTTGCTTTGGGCGTCTCTGGACCTGTTGGCAGTATTAGTTGTCTTTCTTGGAGCAAATTAACTGCCCTTGAAGGATCCTAAGAATTAAACAACAAAAATAAACATGTTACGTACACATGTTAATTTAATTACATGTTTAATTTAATATTAAACATAATCAAATACATACAATTATGACAAGGGTTAACAAAAACAAGGCATTTAGAGAACACCGGTAGCCCGCCTGATTGAGCAGTTCGTAAAACTAGTCAAGTCAGGTAATACGTTCAAAATGGAATGACATCGTCATACAGGGACATTATTTTCAGCCATTCACAGATTCACATATATATATTAACCGTGTGAAATATAGAACTTTGAGTACAACATTACAAAAATGAAATGTGTTTTAGCTTGCTCATTTAGCTGTATGCATGAAAATGATTATTACGCTCTGTACCGGAATGGGGCTAAATATGAATATAGAAATAATAATCAGACTGTTATTATTATTAAGCATGTAGAGGTTCAGAGGATAAAAAAGATATACACAAAGTGTCAGGGAAATTGGTGCAATACTTAAGCAGGAGTTCTCTAGACAAAGTCTGTGTACAAGAAAATCCAGTATTGCACTGAGTACCTAAACGAGAGTAATTTTGAAAATAATTACCCAGTCGTAATTGAACTTAAGCATGCAAGTCTAGATGATAGGGAAGATGTATATATGCTAAGTTTCATGAAAATAGGTTCAGCGCTTTAAGAAAGCACGGATAAAATTTGAATATATAGAAAAGCACCATTACACATAAGTCGTTTAAAATTGGGGCAATTGTGGAAATAATTATTAAAATGATTATAGACTAGTGGCCTGGTAAGTTTCATCCAAATCAGGGCACTAGTTTGGGAGGGGACGCATGGACAAAATATTGTGTACACACAGACAGAAGGGCAGACAGGGTGATTCCAGTAAAAAAAATGCAATCCATGTGTGTGTGCCTGTTATACAGAAGCTAAAAAATAATCTTAACTCTCCATCCGAGTATGTACATTTACACCCCATACCTTAGACTAAGGAGCTGAAAAGAAAAGAGCTTAACCTTTAATCCATGAATGCAAGAGCTAATAAAAAAAGGCTTAACCAGACACCAACACCGACACTTTCTCACAATATCTCACCTTACTTCGTAGAGGTGAGCTAAAAACCAACAGCTCTATATGGTCATTTTCATACAACATCACATATCCCTCATCCCATAATTGCAGAACCAGTGGATAGTGATGAGGTTTGCACTGGATATGGAGCTAACCCTCATTTATAACTGTACCAAAAAGTACAACAAGATTCTAGGAAATAAAGCAAGTCAACAACATTATTTTCTACAATAATGCATGTAAGGATGCAAAGATGACGTGAATTACCTCTAATGACATCTGCCCAAACCCAGATGTTAGACCTGCTGGGTAATTCCGCTGGATATTTTGCTGGCCGACCTGTGGTAGTGAAAAACCTGGCTGTTGAAATCCTCCTTGAAACCCAGTATGAGGGGGTCTAGCTTGGGTGCCACTTGGTGGACCCACCAGAGACTGTCTTCCCATTTGCTCTCCAGGCTGACGGCCAAACTGACTTGGAGGCCCATCAAATTGTGGTCTAGCAGTGGCTCCAAACTGTTGCCCAGCCCCAGGTGGGCCTCCAAATTGTTGCCCAGGACCGGATGGGACGCCAAATTGTTGACCAGTACCAGAGGGGCCCACAATTTGTTTGCCAGGACCAGGTGGGCCTCCATATTGTTGCCCAGAAGCAGGTAGGCTTCCAAATTGTTGTCCAGGTCCTGGTCCTCCAAACTGTTGCCCAGAAACGGGCGGTCCTCCAAACTGTTGCCCAGGACCTGGCGGTCCTCCAACTTGTTGCCCAGGACCAGGTGGGCCTGCAAACTGCTGTCTATGTGGACCACTCACATTTTGCTGAAACAGGCCAGTTGTTTGTTGCCCTGGTGGCCCACTGAACTGCTGACTCAAAGACCCTCCAAACTGTTGAGCGCCAACCGATTGCTGTTGCCCTGCATAGTTCATCTGGTTTGACTAGAGGATAATAAAGAACAGACGATGATCAGGCTATAACTAAAATAACACAAAAAGGGAAACCAAATGGATATCTCTCTGGTATCATCATTCATCTATTGAACTTTCCACAGCTCTGAACATGAAAAGGTATCCTCAGGCTGTTACATGTACTGCAGATTCATTTCCTCTAAAGATTACAAGAGTAATCAAGAGGCTACAAGATGCTGAAGTTCAATTGAATCTTAAAGAATTGCACATTTACTGATAAACAGATGACCTACTGCTTGAGGATAGACCCGTCTGCCTGTGATACCACTCTTAGAATCCTGTGAGGGTGCTCCTGGACCAGGAGGTCCTGGGCTGCCGGAGGCTGGACCATTCCCTGCCGGGGGTGGAGTGCCATATCCAGGAGTGGAACCTATCATAAACAAATTAAGGATACTCATGATATTTCCCCATGGATAAAATGAACAACTTTGGTTGCAGAAGCTTTCAAAATTTGATTTCAAAGATTCATCATGGTAAAGTCCAGAAAATCACCAAAAACTAAAACATTCCCTTTATAAACTGGTACACAAAATGTTTAAAACCATCCTTATAAATAGAAATATCCAGCAAAATGATATCTGAAGTCATACCAAATTAAACGCAACCAAACCTCTCAAAATGTGCTTTTCCACAGCACCCAAATGCAAGCAATACGGTTAAAATCTCTCCAATAATCTGCTCTTTGATCTACAAGGTACACTGAAACATTGCTCTTTTCAATAAATGGTTTTAATAAATAGAGGCCTGTAATAACTATATAGCAGAATGCAAAGATATACATATAATACATGGTATACCTTGGGAAATGGGTGTAAACTGTCCTTCCAAAGCATCATATATAGGAGATGTAACTGGAGAAGGGGCTCTTGACGACTTCCGTGAAGTGGGTTCTAATAGAGAAAGTTCCATAATCTTAATAAACTAAACGTACATGTACACTTCAGGTTAAATACAAAGTTCCAAATGTAAGTAAATTTATTTGCTAGGTTTACTTCAGCCATGTCTACATACGCTAATAATCAAGGTAGAGGCAAGGCTACAAACAATGAAGGGTGTCCACTACTGAGACAATCCAGAAGATGATGGAACAGACCAAGTTTATACTACATCAGCACTAAATATAATTCCACTTTAATAAACAAGATATATCCATACTCACTCAACTTACATGTATGCATTCAGAGATAAACATGCCCTATGCATATCAATAAACATGAAAAAATACTATTAATTGGTGATTAATAGATTACAAGTTAACCAAAAGCATGGTAAAAGCATCCATTTTTAAGCACGCGCACACACACACACCAATCTCTACCAAGGCTCAGTACACCCTCCTGCATTCACCGCGGAGAAAAGGTCTACGTTTCTATGACCATATCTTCTAGTGCAATATTTTTATTATAATTGCATGGTGTTGTTGTGTATGGACATTATTAGGTGGTCCTCTCACTGTAACTAGCAGCACATGCTTTTTGATTTCTGCAGCGTAATACTAGAACTACAACTGCATAATGAATGTGATTATGTACTGTAAAACGACAGACTGTGGTCAACAAGATTTTACACGATAACTTCATTCAAAATCAAATGCAATCTCTCCATTTTTAATATTCTGATCATAGTCTGAGATTAACATGGCCAATGAAATAAGGTCCAACGAATATTTGATATCTTAGGGTTTTTTTTTTTTTCAGATCAATACATAAATATTTAAAGAGATGAATGAAGCAGTGTGCAGTTTACCTGAGTACAGACTTACATATACAGACATGACGGTACAGCACCATGGTGCTACTACACACCAAGCAGAACTAAAAGTGGCATGCCAATGCACTAAAAGTGTTGCAACTAAATGCCAGCTAACAGAACAAAATGAAGACAAAAGAAAATACACTATACATTACCAATGATATCACGGTATCCATGTTAGTATTCACACTGCTAACATTTACTTTGTTTGCTAGCGACAAAGTCTTCTACAGATCATTTTGTTACAGTACACCTACATGTATCTAGTATCAGTCAAAATAAACAGTGTTTTATTATATGTATTATTTATTTATTTGACTGCATTTAACACTTTGCTGAGATTCTTGAATGGAAGGAAACTGTGTGCTTGGTGTAAACCACCTGCAATGACCAATTAACCAGCCATATTTCCTATGTGACATGTACACAATGGTGGAAACTGAAAGGCAAGTAATCTCCATAATAATTATAGATCTACAGCGTTCATACATATCTACTACTTTTCTTTACTCTATGAATGACTTGCACTATACCAAAGATGACAGCTTGTACATTTATATCTGAAAATATATGGCCAATGTATCAGTTATCCATATACAAGAAATCTGTGAAACTTAACAAATGCAGCCACATGTTAAATATCGTACATTAACAGACATGCAACAACTTGTCCAAATTTTGGTGTTAGCTATGCTAAATTATAAAATTACACATGTAAATGACAAATTTCACAAAGCTGTTAAAACTATATGCAGACTTCATGCATCAATGCGGTCACGTAACGTGACACCACTATTCCTACACAAGGGACAGTTGCAGATGGAGGTTAGAGGTGAGTACCAGATAAGAAGGAACATTGGTCAAACCTGAGTTGCTAGGGGTCAGTGGTGCAATCAACCTCATGGTCTGTCCTATCTGATGTGAGTACTGACCCTGGCCATGGAATGGCACAGGCAGCTCATTGGGGCGACCTATAGTGTAAGGAACAGCCAAATGAACACCAAAACTACTCAAACACAGCTGGCAACCACAAATATCTCCATACATGTACATTAAAATGGATATCAAGACAGCCACAAATGTTCCATAGCAAATGCAGAATGATGCACACGATGCAGAAAAAAAGAACGTATACATATATAGGTGTTAACAGGAGGGGAAAATTTACTCAAAAAAGCAAAGAATAATGACATATGTTTATAAACACAAAAAAACTTTTTTACTGAGTTAATCCCATCGCTTGTTACCACCACCAAGATACAATAATAGATACAATAATTGCATGAAATCTGAGTTCTTTTCATAAATTCCAAATCAACTTTGTCAGAACCCACCTCCCATCAGCTCCTAACTTACTCTCCAATCTAATTAAATCGTTGCACTCCATTTTATTAGTCATCACATCAGTTTAACAATTCATAACACTGCAATACTTCTTTTTACTAATGATAAAAGCTCTAAGATTTTAACATTACCAGTAAAAATTCCAGCAAATATAAATGTCCAATAATAAGGCAAGAGCTGTATGATTTACATATATATCATGCTGTCATTTATAGTTAATCCACAGATTATCAGAACAGCGTGATCCACGATGATGTATCAGCTAGAGTTATCTGAGATCGGTCTGTCATGTCAGCCAAGCTCGAATTTGATGTGATCAGACTATTTATCATACACATTTATTTTTGAGTAATAAGTGGTCAAAACACACACGGCTTTTCATCAATCAGTAGACCAATGTATTACAAATATAGAGAACCTGTGCCGACAAAATGAATTCTATTTCATTGGTTTTAACTGTAAACTATTTCAAACAGATGAATATAGTGAACATTTATGATCTTAGACTATTACAAGGCCACCACAAAATGTGGTCAAATCCCTACACCATGTGAATCCCCTAACGCTCTATCGCCAGCTGAGAGAGATGTGGGTTATCCTAGCAAAGTTTCAACCTACAGTACGGTTTAAAATAACATGTTTGAAAGGAGCGATTAAAGTACATGATGATGACAGGACTGAAACTTTAGCTCTAGAACAGTGATGTACGACAGTTGTGTGTCAGCACCTGATATATTTGCTATTTTTCCTGATTACATTCAACAGATGGGAAAACGAAAGACGGCACGTTCATTGAAACGGCAAATTTCATCGACTGTATAGGATTGATCAACATGTGAATATTTATCTGCACAATCTTGTGTTAAGGTTGCTCAGGGGATGAAGTTAAGGATTTTCACAAAGAAGGTCAGTCATATTTTCACTCAGCTTTTAAATACCGCCACGATGCTGTGGCGGTGATAACGGTGCTTAATGCATAGAGTTTGGGCAGTTTTGGTCCTGAAAGTTACATAATTTGCACGTTTCCAAACATGCTTGTCGTTTCTTTGTGTGCTACAACGAAAACCATTCGATTCAATGTGTTTTCTTTACAATTTTATGTTGTTGTTGTAGTTATGTCTCACCAAATACCAATGTTAGTCCAGGGCTTTCTCCGTTAGAGGGTGCTTTGAATGTAAACACTGAAAGTAGTCCCTCTATTCAAAGAATGCATAGAGATGCATACATGGATATGAAAAATGAATGTGTGCAGGTATGTACATGAGTAAGGAGAGTTTCCAGACAACTAATGTGTACAGTTGATGTGTTAGTTAGTTAACTCAGATAGAGTCTGTGCGTTAACTGAAAATGCTGATATTTATTGCAATCAGTCTCTCAAACAAAAAGCTTGCTACATAGTTCCGAATGCCCACTTGATTGAACTGGTCTCAGCAAGGTCTGTGAGGAATCCAAATGCCTGCACTGAAAAAAAACTTGTTACTTTTTTGATGGGTTTTTTTGTTCTTTTTTTCTGAGTATTATTGAGTATTACTAAATTTATAACTGTATAATTTATGTCTATATACAGAAATGTAAATATCACAGTTTTCAGGATGTTGCCAGAAAATTTAAGAACCACACTTGGTTTCACTGCCATTATTGAGAAGGAAGTGAGAGATCGAAATCCATGCCATATTTTCCAAGAGATAGGAATGGACTTGCAATGAATGTCAGAACTTTCAAATAACAACCAAGTCCATCTTAATGTAGATGGACTAATGCATTTGTGTACCTGTAAAGTGCATATCAGTAACACATTTTGCCTAAGTGTATATGCTTACATATGTACGTGTATGTTTGAAATTAATAATCTATCAACTGAAAACTAGTCATTTACAATATCTATTAATTTACATGTAGCTCTTTTATGAGGACATCTATGACCCTCCCTATTCCTCCACCTTTTCTTTCAACCAATCAATGCATATTACATGCTTTCAAAAACTATGAGGCTATACCAGAGATTTTCAACAAAAAAATCCACCAGTGCACATTCAATCAAATTTTTGCTATTATTTTAGATAGCCCAAATAATTACCTTTCACAAAATAAAAGCCTCATCTGTGCTCATGTTACCATCCAAAATCAATGATAAAGTTCCTAAAATTTGTAATGTGTATCCCATTATAACTTTTTCAAACTTTAAAAACATTTTAACACTATAAACAGTACGGATGTAAGTTTGATATGTACTGAAAGGCAATGGTTTTAGCTATTCTTGCTAAATACAGAAAGTTTGATTTGATTTCCAAATATGGATTTTTTGCCAAAGATCTCTGGTAAAGACACTTTAAAGGAGAAGAAAACTTAAAAACATGACGCTGTTGGCTGAAAAGAGCACATTTTCTTCTATCTGGTGGTGCCTGCTGCATAATTTTGCCATTTTTCCTCACCATACGCGTAAAGCCTGAATACAGCAAAGCTGGCATAAATCGCCGAGTCCATCGCATCCTCCATCTTTAACACCCTGTAATTTATGCTGGGGGTGTGTTGCCTCTCAGCCAATGAGAGTTGTTAAAACTGTCGGATTGTTTATGTAAACTCGGAACCTACGTCCAACATTCCAGCTTCCCTATCGTCAAGCGGAAAACGAACTGTACTGTTCGCTACCTTATGGGAAGAAAAGTTCCACCGAACATGTATGAAATGCACTTCAACGGTTTGCAACGGCAATTCTCCTCCTAACACAAAAGACTTCAGGACTAGTTCTTAGGCAAAATGGAGTCGCCCACAGATTTTGGCGCTGACATTTTTCATAATTTATCATCAACATCACAGCAGATGTTGACGCAGACTTTATTTATAATTTATCACCTGGCGGTACATATTAGAATTTTTTCATGGCATGTTCCTGCGAGGAAATGCATACTCTTTTCAATGGTATTTGATTGACATTTAAATTTTCTTCTCCTTTAAAGTTAGTGGAGTAAAAGCAAAGTCTGCAAAAGACAGCAGTCAGCTATACAACAGCATGCCAATAGAGCTGCATGCAACAAATTAATGTATTAGTTAGAGAACAACACATCCTTACCAGAATCTTGAAGTGAGGATGTTGCTGTACTTGAAGGTGTATATGTTGGTCTGGGGCCTGGGGCCATCTGTGGAGGGGGTTCCCCTGCTTGAGGAAGCTGAATACCAGGCGTTGGTTGATGACCAGGGAATCTAAGTGATTGACCTCCTACACTGGTTGCAGGGGAACCTGACATACGTTGCTGAGGAAAACCCTGGACCGAATGAAGCAAAGAGGCTTGTGAAGGTGGGGGTGGATACATCGGTCTTTGGGCAGGTGGGCCTTGCCTGGGAGGAGGAACCCCAGGATACTGTGATGTCACTGGAGGTCCTGGCCTAACTGAAGCAGGGCCATTTGGTAGGCCAGTGTTTTGCCCTGCGACAGGTGGGCCAACATCAGCTCTAGGACCATGAAAAGTTTGGGCAGATGTTGGTGGGCCGCTGAAACGATTGTCATTTGCGCTATTAACATTACTTTGCCCACCTGAAGGATATTGCTGTTGGGGAAAGCCATTATGGTTCAGTGGTAAAGACCCTGGTTGCATCATATTTTGACCATGTCCGTGGTTATGTTGTGTGCGTAGAGGGGGACCACTGCCTATAACTGATGTCCCTCCTACCTGGCCATTTGGGGGAGCATACATAGTCTGTGGATTAACACCAGGACCAGGTTTAGGAGGAATACCCATCATTCCCACATTTCCTGCAATCAAGAAAAGAATTTGATTTTCAACAAAAAAAAATAAGCTATTAATCAAAAGCTTGGCAAAAGCTGAAGAAACAATGATTGTAAGGTTCAGTATTTAAGCTATTTAGGTATCTTAACAGCTACATGTATATCATTGCCTTGACCCATGCTGCTGCATAGCTGTTACTTGTATCTGAAGTTTTTGGAGCCACTGACAAGCATGAAGAGTAAATCAATTACTGCGGTCGTAATTCTCACATGTGGTGCAATAATCTCTTTGTTGGACTGCCTGTAAACGACTCAAGGTCTGTTCAATTTCTAATCTTCCCTGAAATGGGGTGACAATGCAGGGGTTCATAGAAGTCATTATTCCACGTACCGACCGACATTTCCTAGGCGAAACTGAGTTTTTGTTTCAACTGAAATTGAGTTTTGTTTTGTTTCGAATGTTTTTTGTATTGAATATTTTTGAACAAGGCTGGCCATTCTGAGTGATCAATCTTCCGCTGCCAACGACTACAATATTCCTAGACTTCATGTCCACATGTGCCTTGTCTCCTTACTTAGTCAAAAGCCACAGGAGAAGAGTAATGTATTTTTGTAACAAAGAAAGTCATGTACATGAAGTGTCGTACAGATTATGGAAACACGATTTTCCAACAAAGTGATGTTTTGAAGTAATCTGATGACCTATGACTAAAATGCACTGCTATGAATCCAAAGGAACACCAGTCTAAGAAACTGATCAGAGTAGCAAGATTGTGCATTAGTGCAAATTTTCATCACCAAATATTCAACCAGAGACGTGTCTGTGTTGCACATAAAATTTGCCGGACAATACCATTTGTTTGCAAGATATGTCCAACGTGTCGATGGTAATTTTGAACCCTGCTATGGAACAATGTTTATATAGGGCCTATGAGATACGAGTTCTGGAGACTTACGCGTGGTGTGCTCATGCATATACCTGAAGTTGGGATTAGAACAATGGAGGTACATGGCCCCCATCTACTGGTATATGAGCAATCGCACAACGTGGAACTCTCAAGAACTCGTATCTCTCATAGGCCCTATAGAAACATATTCCTATGTGCAAGCGTTGACTTTCCCTGCACTCCTCAGTTCTCAGTAGATTTTTCAGTCAAAAAGTAGATAACAATGAAGACATATCACTAATTATCAATATCGGTAATACATCCTATGGTACCCAGTCTAGTTTTGACTAGAGCTGTGTTAGCAATGCAACAAAATGTCAGACTGTACTTTAAATACAGATCACATAGTATGTTAACACAAAATTGACATAAAGGAACTTAAAAAGATGGCTTCATATCTGCTTTTATCAGTAGCTGCTACATGAAGAATATTGTCAAAAGAGAACTCACTGTAGTGTAAAATTACGAAGACTTTTTACAAATGTGAATGATGTATTAACGATCTATAGCAGTAATCCAGATTTCAAAATGCCTCATCATTTCACGTATGCTGTTACCTTGACTTCCAGAGTTTGCCGAGGAAATATTTTGTCCGGGAACTGGAGGTCCTTGGGGTTGGAAACCGGGGTAATTATTTTGAGCTGACGGATACGCCATCTTTTTGTATTGGATATGACAGCAAACGCGTATGGTTGTGTCAAGATGCTGAAGGGTCGAAATTAAAACGACCGTACCAAAATACAGTCCGGCTTTGTCGTCGCCCAGACAAACTAGCCTGTATTTACTATAAACTATGTGAAAACATAAAGTACATCTCTGATTACTCTACATTATTTCAAGATTTCGTCGTGGAAGCGCACAACATCACCGGAAGTCGTCCACGTTTATGCATGCGCAGTAACTTCCGACGTGGCATTTCCCATCAGCCCTCAGTGAGACGTGAAAGAAGGCCTACTTTTTAACAGCAGTGTGACTGGCGTGGTTCATTCTGACGCTGAACTATGAAAAAAAAAAAAAAAATCCAATACACCACAAAGCTAATATAAAACTAAAAGACCTTTGTGACACGTCGAAAATGTTACCGTTATCATCTTTACGGTTAAATGATAGAGGTACGCCTACCTGACGTATTTGTGAACGATCAAAACATCATGATTTTATAGGGTTTCAACATTTATTAATCGTTTTCATTCATTGATGAAATAAATTCAATGCAGTTTTTTTTTATCATAATTGAATGAAAACAAGACTTTGATCGAAATTATTGAATGAATGAATGTATATTGTTACAACTCGAGGGTTTCCTTTTTTTTTTTTTAAATACGATCGTGTTCGGCCTACATTAAGATATGCTCTCAGTAAATGATTCTGGAAATACATGTGTCGAAGCAGACGTCCAATATTGTGACATCTGAGACAAATTATAATAGATGGACTTCGGTGGCATATAATACGAGCCTCCACCTCAAAGTCGGGAGACCTGGGATCATGCACGGTCCAATTATACCACAAGCACAGTGTAAGTGACTAAAACAGGTCATCGAACTTTCAGCGTGGAGGCCTAATTATTTATATTCATAGCGATTTTTTAAATTGGATACATCTTCACTAATCGAGGGCAAATTATGCACAGACATTTCAGTAGCGGTAATTAAATCAATTGTATAGTAAACTCAATGCGGGCCTTGGAAAACCAGTGTTTAAGTTGAAGGAAATAACCGTTGTAGCCAATAAATCGTTACAGATCAATTCACAAATGTGTACCCATTCATCAAATATTAACCCTGTAGCTCCAAACCTCAAACTTGAGTTAAGTTACGAAAGTATATAGCACAGAATTAAGCATGTATCTGCATTAGATTTTACTAAAATAAAATGACAACCTGATCACCATGACAGTTTGGACAGGTGGGCGTGTATCTCTTGCAGAGTCGTGCCTGTGTGTATATATCTACAAAATGTTTAATCACCGGAGTTGCATACCAAACTACTACGAACACTGGAGAAACTGAAAGGTGAATAGCAATGTGGTTGCTATGGTAACGTCCGATTATGACAGGTGTGGACACAAGCATGTGTATATAGTCTATCGCCTAAACTTGAAATTGGGTTAATATATCCGTAAGGTTATGTGATTATAAGTTGTAATTAATAGCTTGTATATCTCTTGCAAAACTGAGCAAACTTTGAATGGTTTCGTCAGCAGTGTTTTATGGCGTAGGTTGAAATCGCACTGTTCAAATGCAATCTAGCATATGCAGCTAGGCAAATATGTAGGCCTATACATCATAAGGCTTTTTGTCATAATATCACCCATAAATAGGAGTTTAACAATATGGAAATTTAAGTCATCTAAATTTTTATATTTACCAAAAAAAAAAAAAAAAACGAAAAGGGCCTAGAAATTGTGGTACAATCGACAATATGATTTTGTAAATATGTTCCATCTTGGTAAACAGTAGTGTCCTTATAATAAGAATTATCATATATTTCCTTCACTGTTTCGTTTATTTCGGGATTATGTACTGCCGGACGGTCGCCAGGTTTACTGAATGTAAAGGAGCAGGCTTTCTTAATTATTTGCAGCATCTTCTGTTTGTAATCGTATTCATATGTGAATAGATAAATGTCTACTAATATGCGAGCAAAAGTAGTACTCATTGGGATACCCTTATGTTATTGATGTATTGCTCTGTCGAATTTCATATAGATGTTATTAATCATAAGTTCGAGTAGCCCTATAAACAATGCAACCTGAAATGAAAAAATGCCTTGTAAGGTCTGATATATATGAAATGATGGCCTGAAACAACTGAACAATCAACTTACTACGGCGCTAGATTAAATCTTGGTGAGGGATTGTATTATAGAAAGTTGAGAATTCCGACGTGCGTGGATACGGTCTATTAGTGCCTAGTTTATTGTGTCAAGTTACTGACCAAATTTTCCACGTGTAATATATGTTCATCCAGTCTGCTCAAACAGCCTTATGCATGAACAGTGAGAACAGATGAATCTATGACCAAATCACACTAAAACTGAGTTGAGTGTGCACGAGTCTTATGTTTATGAATAAGGATCTAGAACCAACCTAAATCCAATTAAAATTCGTTGGTCATGTCCTTTATAGTATTTCACCCGAAATTTGATATCTTAAAAAATATAAAGGCATATAAGGGCCTTAAAATATTACTTTGAATGTCAACATTTAAGTTTTTCTGATAAGAAAAGAACCAAAAACAACTCTTAAATAACCGTATATAAGGCGGATGAATCATTCAATCGAGCAAAATGTGTCATTTGAAAAATGCCAAACTTTATGTGAAACACAGAGCTCGGTAATTGTCTGCTGCCAACAAATGCTACAAGTGATGGTCAATTGTCCCCTACCAACAAATGCTACCAGTGATGGTCAATTGTCCCCTGCCAACAAATGCTACAAGTGATGGTCAATTGTCCGCTGCCAACAAATGCTACCAGTGATGGTCAATTGTCCGCTGCCAACAAATGCTACCAGTGATGGTCAATTGTCCCCTGCCAACAAGTGCTACAAGTGATGGTCTATTGTCCGCTGCCAACAAATGCTACCAGTGATGGTCAATTGTCCGCTGCCAACAAATGCTACAAGTGATGGTCAATTGTCCGCTGCCAACAAATGCTACCAGTGGTGGTCAATTGTCCGCTGCCAACAAACACTACAAGTGATGGCCAATTTTAAGACATGCACTGCGCAAAGGAAGAATGAAGTTCAAAACCGTCCCATGCAGAAAATATAGTTGAAAGCTTCATCGATAAAATCAGAGTTGATTTCCTTGTTAGAAGTCTTTTATGGATAACATATAACTAATGCATGGCCAAAGTTGGATACAAGATCTTTTGGGTTGTTCGCCGCATTGGCCTAAAGTTAGCCAAATGTGCCTCCGGAGATTGAGGAGCATACTGGGTTTCGGGGGCCTAGGTGGTCCCTTCGTCTTTGATCTGCCAGGTCAAAACCCATTCCGCGGCCAATACAAACATAAGTGTACCATCTGGGCAGTCATGCTGTTACTTTTAAATGTAGTGAAGAATATATTTCTTTCATACCCTTTGCATATACATTATTCAAAAAGCTGTAATTAATATCTACCGCCCGCATGGTAAACGAGAAGGAGTTTAATAAATTTAAATTCATTAACTTTTTTAATATGGTCACATTCACACGAGAACTGGCTCAGGTCTGTCAATGGTGAATACGATCTTTACCCATCCGATACTGACTCTTCACATTCCAAACGTGACTTCCCTGAATTACACATACATGTTATACTGATGAGAATTTCAAACAGCTCAATGAACAAGGGGAATCCCGTGATGTAGTGTCACGTCAACTTTTGTCTATGGCAAAATCAAGAATTTAATGCTAGATTCGCCTCTTCGTCTACATTATACAGGAGAAAGGTCCACAAGATTTTTATTTATTCCTGAACATATACACGTGTACAAATAGTTATGAGACAATATACATTTTATTACCGGTTTATTTGCTTATTTATTTAACTGATTGGTGTTTTACGCCGTACTCAAGAATATTTCACTTATACGACGGTGGCCAGCATTATGGTGGGAGGAAACCGGCAGAGCCCAGGGGTAACCCACGATCATACCCAGGTTGCTGCCAGGTCTTCCCACATACGGCCGGAGCGGTAGCTAGCATGAATTACCGGTTTATATGGTCCATAAAAGCCATCTTTCAACCCTGACTGCATTTCATTCAGTGAAAAAAAATCTAAAAAATATGTAAAGTTTTTTTCACTTACAGCTGTTAGCAATCTCTCTTCCCATGTTTACCTTATTTTTAGTGTTTATGCATCCACTTTTTTGACTTTCTTTCAAAGTTCTATTCTGATTCGGCCAACTGTTGTCAGATCATAATTTTTGTCTGCTGTTCATGACTTGAGTAACAATGAACGATTCACTTGTGATCAGTCGAATTAATACAGAATTAGTTTGTCTTCCATAAAGAAGTTAATGATCGATTGTCAAGTTGTCAAGTGCATAAAAGTCACTTCGCGGTGTTCCTCCTGCGTAGGTCATTATAAGATGCGCAATAACCATGGTTATGGGGAACATTTTTCTTGACCTCAAGACAGTAAAAAAAAAGCATGATATGGACCTATCCAATGATTGATTAAGATCTTGAATATTTATTTATTTGACTGGTGTTTTCGCCGTACTCAAGACTATTTCACTCATTCGGCCAGCATTATGGTGGAATGAAACCGGGCACAATCCGGGGGAAACCCACGACCATCCACAGACTGCTGACAGACCCTGTCGTGAATTCACCGAATGCACTGGATTCACGGTACATGTGAAATGTGCGCCAAATAGAGACAATAAGAAACACTCGGAAACTGTTCTCCGAGATCCCAAGTGTTATATTGCATGCGCCGTAGAAGTGCGGGGAACGTAGGCCTTTCATCCTTACAGCTAGCGCTGTAAAAAGCTTTCAAAGGAACATATGCAAGCACATATTGAAGCATGCATGCACATTTTCTTTGAATTCATATCACAACTTTATGCTTGAAATACCGAATGACTAATTTCCTGCAGTTAATATGAAATATTGTACACAATATTCAGTGGTATCACCTAACTTTTATATAAGACTTTGTTGAGTTATAATACGTATGATATTGCACAATCCTCCTTTACACTCGTTTTAATGTACGTTTCACATCACTTGAGTCTCCATCAACTAAAATCCTATCACAAGGTTGTTTTCATGTATCAGAATTGTTTCTGTGCTATCATATTTATACGACCACGTAAATATAATGCTGAAGACAAGGGGCGTGGTACCCTAGGCAGACACATCCACATCAAACTTCCTACCAACTATCCAATGCCCTGAAGGCAAAAAATGTGGAACGCTGTCACATTCACAGTAAAGTTCCTGCCAATCAGTAAATGTCTCGAGGACAATGAGCGTGGCAACATAGGTAGTCACATTCACAGTAAAGTTCCTGCCAACCAGTAAATGTCTCGAGGACAATGAGCGTGGCAACACAGGCAGTCACATTCACAGTAAAGTTCCTGCCAACCAGTCAATGTCTCGAGGACAATGAGCGTGGCAACATAGGCAGTCACATTCACAGTAAAGTTCCTGCCAACCAGTAAATGTCTCGAGGACAATGAGCGTGGCAACATAGGCAGTCACATTCACAGTAAAGTTCCGGCCAACCAGTAAATGTCTCGAGGACAATGAGCGTGGCAACATAGGCAGTCACATAGTCACAAACTTCCTCCCAACCAGCCACTACCTTGAAGACAATGGGCTTTGAAACCCAAGGCAGTCACATTCACACCACAGTAAACTTCCTCCCAACCAGCCAAATACCTTGAAGAAAATAGGCGTTGAAATCCTAGGCAGTCACATTCACGTCACAGTAAACTTCCCGCCAGTCAGTCGATGCCCTAACGACAATGGGAAATGAACCATAGGCAGTTGCCTTCCCACCACAGTAAACTTCCTCCCGATCACCCAGTACCCTGAAGACAATGCGGGTTGAATTCTAGGCAGTCACATTCACAGTAAATTTCCTGACAACCAGTCAATGCCCTCAAGACAGTGAACACCAGGCAGTCACACTCACAGTAAAGTTTTTGTCAACCAGTAATGTCCTGAAGACAATGGGAGTTGAACCCTGGAAGTTACACAGTAAACTTCCTGACGACCAATGAATCCACTGAAAACAATGAACCTCAGGTTGTCATATTCACAGTAAAGATCCTGCCAACCAGTGAATGCCCTGAAGACAATGAACCCCAGGCTGTCATATTCACAGCAAAGATCCTGCCAACCAGTAATGTCCTGAAGACAATGGGAGTTGAACCCTAGGCAGTTACATTCACATAAAACTTCTTGACGACCAGTCATTGCCCTAAGACAATCAGGTTGGGAGTTGAACCCTAGGCAGTTACATTCACAGAAAAGTTCCTGCAAATCAGACAATGTCCCGAGGACAATGAGCGTGGCAACATAGGTAGTTACATTCACAGTAAAGTTCCGGCCAACCAGTCAATACCTTGTAGACAATAGGAGTTGAACACTAGGCAGTCACATACACACCACAGTAAACTTCCTCCCAACCAGCCAAATACCTTGAAAACAATGGTCGTTGAAACCCTAGGCAGTCACATTCACGTCACAGTAAACTTCCCGCCAATCAGACAATGCCCTAATGACAATGGGAAATGAACCATAGGCAGTTGCCTTCCCACCACAGTAAACTTCCTCCCAATCACCCAATACCCTGATGACAATGGGGGTTGAATTCTAGACAGTCACATTCACAGTGAAGTTCCTGCCAACCAGTCAATGTCTCGAGGACAATGAGCAAGGCAACATAGGCAGTCACATTGACAGTAAAGTTCCTGCCAACCAATCAATGCTCTGAGGACAATGGGAGTTGAACCCTAGGCAGTCACATTAAGAGTAAAGTTCCTGCCAAGTCCTGAAGACAATGGGAAATGAACCACAGACGGTCCCCTTCCTATCACAGAAAATTTCCTTCCAACCAATGGTCACAATGGGCGTGGCAACATAGGCAGTCATTCATCTCACAGTAAACTTCCTGCCAAGCAGTCAATATCTTAAAGACAATGTGTGTGGCACCCTAGACAGTCACATATCACACTAAACTTCCAGACTACCAGTCAATATCCTAAAGGCAATGGGCATGGTGCCCTAAGTAGTCACAAATCACAGTAAATTTCTGGACTACCAGTCAATGCCCTGAAGACAATGGCCATCGCACTTTAGGCATTCACACTCTATAGTAAACTTCCTGCCTACCAGTCAATGACATGAAGATGAGTGTGGTACCTAAGGCAGTTACATTCACACCACAAATAAACTGACAAACCTGCTGACTTATAGCTTCATAAAACCTCAGTTCAACAGGAATTAAAACATACAATACCTTGAGTCATACAAGACAAACAGACATAAGCAAGCACAGGACCCAGACAGGTCAATACTGAAATCAATCATAAAATAGTTGACAGATATTGGACAACAAAAAGAGGAGACAACCAAATAATAGTAATAATAGGTCATGTTTATTTATCTGGCAAATGGCATGGTTTACCAAGAAAATTTCACAAGCTGAAGTAGAGAGCTTGCCGATTCTGTTCAGTATGGTCTATATATGTACCATCAGGTCTTTGTAGGATTATGATACATTTTGTCTTTGCAAACTAATTTCATCGATGATCAGTTTAGATATAGGCCCTACTGCATTTTATACTGCAAGCTAGACTTGTTTCCTCAGGACTTCCAGCTTTCCAGGATAGAAGTGATGATGGTGCATCACACATTTGCACTTTGCCCTCACTGTGCTAAGGGTGATGTCACAGTGGATTAACAGAGTTTGTGACCGGCCACTTGAATGCTCTCACAGCTTACTGTTTCCTAAAGGGGCATTTAGTAAAAGCTGCAGAGCTTCCACTTAAAGACATCAAGTCAGAGATTGTAGCCAGTTAGCTGAATGGTAAGTGGAAATGGTCTCTTATATTGGAAAGACACTTCATATTTGTTCTTCATTTCTGTTTTAACTTGAGAAAACTTGCTGTACTTGAGAAATATTTCTGGTTCGCTTCTTGCACCCTTTTCTCAGCTGCTTGTGGATTGACAATCTCTAAACCCTGTAACAAAATGATGAAAGTTAAGAAAGTGATAGACACATTTAAGGAAATGTACGGCCAACAGAAAAGGACAGACCAATGTCACCCAGCAAATGAATTTACCACAGGGTGTGTATAAAATGTGTGTATGCTTTGGATTTGACGTACTTAACAATTTTTTAATTATAATTAAGGGGCAAGGGGTCATTAGGTGTGTACGTTTACTGTCTCTTCTTGTGGCACTGCGAGTTCATGCTGCCAAAGTGCTGCGGCCAATGAAATATCATGGTGAATACACCTGACATAACACCCAATCCTGTTTCCTTATTTGAGTGCCAAGTGGGGCAGCAACAAAGATCATTTTTGAAGTCTTTGGTATGACCCGACCCAGGTTTGATCCTGGGTCCCCCAACTTCGAGGCGGACACTCTAACTATTAGGCCACAGAAGCAGTCCTTCACACTGTTTCCAACAATCCTGTAGCAAGATTCTATCAGTAATAATTGTAAAGGACATCGAAATATTTATTTCAAAAAACAGCTCTTCATGCTTAAATACATCAGTTATTTTAAGAAACCAACTACATCTGTTTAATGAACAGCAGTTTTCATTACATTATCATTTTACAGACAAGAAAACTTTTCAAATTTCATATGCAAAACACGCAAAGGGAATCAAGGTTGAGCACAAATACATCTTTACATGTGTTTTTGTCAACGTAAGTAGCAAGAGGAGGTGTGTAGAAGTGTGTATCATCTGAACAAAGGCTCTCTAGTTTAGATATGTTATTGATTAATAGTCCACAAGACATATGTTAGCTCTCACCTGTAGAGGTGTGAAGGCTACACTGGATGCTGTTCCTGCTATCTGCTTCTTCACTGTTGTACTTCCTCCCCATACATTGTTCTGCTTGGAGAGTTTTTGCTACAAGTAAAATGCAGGAAATGTCCATAATTAGACATGACAGATTACTATATGTTACTGACTGCAAATAGCCATGATCCCACTGAATTATACAGTATAAACCTAGCATTCTGCAACCATGTCCAAATTAACAGGCAACTTTGGATACAACATAATCAAAGGAACAGAAGATTTTAAATCTTGACATCAGAAAAGATGTTGGTGAATAAATTTTAACCTTCAAGCTACTATGGGTAGGTTTACTTATGAAAAAGTCTTAAATGAGTAAAAATGACCTGCATATATAGGAATCAACATTGTTATAGCTGATTTATTTGATGCCTACACTCAGGGTAGGACTGGTGAGTTAAAAATGTTTATGTATCAAAGTGTATCATACAGAAAATGAGCTGCGTGTGTTACCTGTAAAGTTTTGGAGATCCTGGCCTTTGTTTTTGAGTCTACAGCTGGTCCTCGGACTCTGCCTGAAGCGGTTTTTCCACCCAGTGTGCCCAATGAGAAGCCAAGGTCATCCTGGTAAGCATCCTCTTCAATCTGTAAACAAGAACACCTTCTCCATCTCAAGTTTTTACACAGCTTTTTAGGTGTGTTTGTTTTCATTTAAACCGGCATTAATATACTCTACGTATAGGTTATCTCACACCTGTGCCAGCTGTCAGAACTGTACCAGAAAGTGAACATAATTGGACTAACACAGATGGAACCCACAGTAACTTATGAATGCAAAGATAAATTAAAATAAACGATGTCTCCTGGAATTTATCTGATAAATTTAACAGGGTTTAAACACTGTAGCAAAGAATGTTTGACTTTTACGATAGCAATGAGGTCTGATGGTGAAGGAAACTAAACACAGCTTGAAGAAAATCATTACAGTAACTACTACTCAAAAGAACATGTGAAACTACCTGATTTAAAGCTCAGTAGAACCAGCGACAGCTGGGTTTGAGCACACAAATATGAATCTGCCTGCCACTGTTAGATAGACTAATAAATGTCCACTGACCTCTGCAAAGTTCATTCTGTTTGCCTGCCTTCTCATTTCTGTAAGTCCAAGACGTTCCTTCATCTTGCGAGCTCTGAAAACATTTATATTTTCATGCATATTCAATCACGTTTTAGACAAAATCCATCTGATATAAGAATGTAAGAATATTTTTTTGTCTTCAATATGCAGCTGAAGGACTATACAGAAACAAACACTAAAGCATCATTATAAATGTGAACATTTGCTGAATCATTACATCTTTGAAAGTTTTAAGTACTGCTGTGCTACAAGCTGCCTTGGGCCCTCTGGGGTTAAGGTGCGCGTCTGCGAGGTGCAATGACCCAGGAGCCTCTCATTAATGCAATCGATGTGAGTTCAGCTCAGGCCGGCTTTCTCTCCTCTCCACCAGAAAGTCTGCCAGCAACCTGCTGATGGTCGTGGGTTTCCCTCGAACTGTGCTGGTTTCCACCCACTATAATGCTGGTCGCTGTCATATAAGTGAACTACCCTTCAGAACAGCGTAAAAGCACCAATCAAATAATTAAATAAATACAAGCTGCCTTGAGTTTTGATCATTTATTTGACTGTTGTTTAACTCCCTTACTCAAGAATATTTCACTCATACAATTGTGTCCAGTTCATACAACTGTCAACCACCATCTTTCACCAGGTACTTGACAAACTTTCTGATCACACGCAAATGGATTTGTCAAGTGCTGATCAGGTGCTTGTCTGGAGTTTTCAATAAATATCAATTATTTTGTATCAACTTTTATTATGACAAAGTCAAAATGATTGACCTTCTGCCCCCTCTCTTCTTGCGCTGAGAATCTATAGGCGGGGCAAGTGGTTTGACCTGTTTCACAGGTGGAGGTTCCTGTAACTTGTCCAGTTTCTGCATGATCTCTGCTTTTAGATTATCTCCCACTGTTCCATCCAGACTCTCATGAAAACTGTCCACTCTAGCAGCAAGGGTACACTTAGCAGCAACCAAACGGGCGGCCTTCTTCCTCAGATCCTGCACACACAAAGTTACTGCTTTCATACAAATGTATAATTTTAATCTATAACTGCAAATGATTTAGGCTAATTAAAATAGTTCTATCAACACTGGAGAGCGATGCAAAATGACTCAGTCTACTTGCGTGGTCCAGTTCCAAGTTGATGCATTTTTCTACAGTATATCTATACATGGATTTCAGATTTGGACACATAGCTGGTAGGCCACAACTGCTAGGCTCTTGCCTATCCTATAAGAGCTGATATTTTCCAGCCCCACCAGGTAGAGGATGATGAATACCTCATGTTGTGCTGCAGGATGTACAAATTAGACAGATAGAAGGTAGTCCTACAGGAGTTTTTTTGATCAAAATCAAAGAGATAATGCATTGTGTCATTTCATATCATGGAAAGGACGGTCAATCAGTGAAGGCATATATAATTTATAGCTCATAACATTTTAACTAGCCAGATTGGATAACATCTTTATAGCCGAACGATACCATGCAGTATATAGATCAGATGTGGTAACACAAACCTAACAAAGACGCTCATGCTTAATAGAATAGAATAGAATATAACACTGCTATTTCCCCCTAAAACCTGTCTGCTGCTCCTTACCGCTGGTGTATCCTGAACTATTTCTGAGTGGAAGACGTAGCCTGTGTGAGGCTGGATAGCTGTGGAGGAGAATCCTGACAATGTTCTCTTCTGCGCACCTAATACCTGAATGTTACATGATGGCATCTTGGAGAGGTTAGTCAGGCCTCCAGCTGAACCTGGAATAAGTCAGTACAAAGCCGTTGGTAGTGTCAGATCATCATACAAAGGGCAAACAACCAAACAAACAAAAAAATTGGTAAAAACCGAGAGTTAGCTTCCTGTCTTTTTATGATCATTATTAAGAACTTACTTATAAGTATCATAACAGACTGCAGCTTGGAGAGTAAAACCAGAGCAAAAACAAACTCCCAAACTAAGTACTAGCAAGATGCATTATGGAAACTGGTGGGCATTTCACATCACACATTCATCTTCATACTACACATTCACACAACTGTACTGTGACCTGCACTTATGTTTGCTAGTGTGACATATTGAAATATCAAAAATAAATTTCCTTGAAGTCAAGTAAAGAATTAGACCTCCGCCTAGTAAAAAAGTAAAGACTTAAGAGAGGCTTTAAATCTAGATCTAAACTGGGAATTTCCTAACATTACAAGAAAACTAGGAACTAGAGAAAGGCGGAAAAATACAAACAACTGAATAGTCTTGTCGGTTTAAGTGTCATAGTTATTTTGCAAAACTTGGAATTAGAAGTAAATGTCCAAGTCGTTAAAATACAACAGTCATATTCTTGGGAGAGAGATCCAGAATTGCTGTAGGAAACAGTTACAGTTTTCCGCTATTCATGCTGTATGACTGGATTCTTCCTCTTCTTTTACTTTTTAAGGCAAAAACCTCTAAAAGTCGAATTCTACAACCCTCGGCCATACTGGTATTACATATAAAGAGGACGCTCAAAGACTATAAATCTCATGTCTTACTCCCTTGGTGCATGTGAAAAGGGATGAGACAGAAAAAACAAGTCTATTATGAAATGGGATGTTGCTTTCGCTGACAATGGATGGATAGATATCACACACCAGAACAGAACAACGTTTTGGGACATATTTGTTTCCATCCTCTACGAAAGCCATTGTGACATCATGACAGAAAGGTTAAACATATGTAACCAGTATATGGCGGACAATCTGCAACTACGTCATAGAAAGATAGACCAAATACATGTTGTAACGTACTAATGTTACTTACCCATGAGTTTGGCAGCAATTGGTGCACCAACAATAATAGAGAGATTAGGGGCGATAAAGGACATTCTGGATTCGACATACTCAAATATCTCTGACTTGTAATTATTCAAATCCACAGCCTGCAAAGTGAACAATTAGGTATTTAACATGTAGTGAAATTTTTCTTTTTACACGAAATCATGAACATCATTACATGCACATGCACTACCAGTTTTAAGTTATATCATCAAAACATATTTACTTGTGATGACAATCAATCACACTGAAAAGTACCACAGAAATGAAGTCCATGTACCTACCATATCACAAGCTTCTATCACCAATGCCATATCTTCCTCTCCAAGTTCAGAACTACCAATGACAAGTGACAATAAAATATACTGCAAGTTTTCTGGAAGATTCCTTCCAGGGAGCTAAAGTAATTTACATTTTACTAACTGTTTTTACCGTGAAACACGACAGACACAGGCCAAGTAAACATTATACAAGATGCTTGTTTATGATAAAGGTAAATTATACCTAAAATATGTGGTGATAATTTTTTTAAGTATTTTTTAAACTGAGAAATGAACAGCTAAATGTTCTTCTTATAAAGTGGGATTTATTGTCCACAACAAAAAAGTAGAGAAAACAACAACCATTGTATCAGACATAAATCTTCTGACAGTACCACATTTCCCTGAGTAATTGATCTATGAAGATTGTCAGCACTAACCCTTGTGTGGTGGAGGCTGTAACACTAACCACCATGATGGTAGCTGGAGTCAGTATTTCCTGTAAAACTTCACTACTCTTGGAGTTCTCCAGGATATTGTTACCTAATTCCTGAAAACACAACCAAATATCACTACATGTGCCACAAAGAGGCCATATGCATACAAAACAATCATCAAATGAATACAATGCTGATATTTATGTAAGCCCTCACAATGTTACTCCACTGATAATTTTGGATACCTGTCAAATCATTCTTCATGGCTCAAGGGGCCCATTAAAGATTGCTTTACAAACAAATTTCCTAGGGGAAGGACTGCAATAAAACACAAAAGTTAAATATACTAGATGATGACAATTAGCATAACCATTTCAGTTAACTGTTGATTTGTCGTCTCCAGCCCCCTTTTCTCTCTAGTGGTCGGGTAAGAGAATTCTGAAACATGGTTTTAAATGTCTTATATAGTGTTTGTCAAAAAAATCCTACCTTTACTGTCCTACAATAATCCATTGGAATTGGGACCAATGATTCCAGTTCAGGAAATCTCTTAGAATAAATATCTCTGGTGAATTTGTGGATAACATCTGAAATCAGACAAGGCAGCATGTGTCACATTTTCAGTAAACTCTGAATAATCTCTGAATACATGTAATTTAATAGAAAGGAAGGTTTTAACACATCTCTCCCTTCCAGTATTAGAATGGCGTATTGTACCATGCATTAAGTTTGAATTTAGTTAGTTTGGAAGAGGGTGGAAACAGGCCCAAACGGCTCTTCTGACATGTTTGGTAACACTCAACTTTTAATCTGGAATTCTTACAAGGCCATGGGATACACCAAGTTAAAGAAACAAGAAACATGTACCCTATGCATATATGGCTAAAGGCAAAACCTTGATGTCAGCAGAAACAGCTGCGCTCTTGGCGTATATACATAACTTGCATCTGACTGATTAAAATTGTAACATGGCGGTGGTTTTGATTTTCTCCATGTGCATGTTTTAGGCTTGCTCATTCCAACCATGGGATACCTTACTGATACAAGGTTATAGTTTGCTACAATGTCCAAGTGGTGACAAATGAGGGGACAGACATACTCCAAAAGGTTAATATATTCTTATGTTCCTTGTCAAAATTAAAGATGGTGAAGATCTTTCCCGGAGACTTGACTTTCTCTACACACTGGACAGCACTAGGCCACAAGTGGCCTCTACAGAGTTTAGTGGAACGGAAATATAAAAATGCCGTCAACCATCATCAAACAGTCCAAATAACAAAACCATTACACAGAAAATAGAGACAAAAGGAAGGATGACTCTAAAAGCTACATAAAACTTAAGGTTTAAAGTTTAAATACTTACTGATCTCATTATCAATTTCAACTGTAAGGTTGTTGGCCTCCACTATAAGTAAATACTCTGGATCTGCTTCAACTGGTCCAGACACTACAAACATAATCAGAAGGGGACTGAAAGTGCAAGTACTCTCACAACTGTAACAATGTTCTTAAGCTAAAGACTTTAATTTAGATAGAAATAACCCTGCATACCTAACTGTAAATGCATCTACCAACAGTTTGTCGTGTCAACTGTTGTATGTTATAATGTATATCACTGAAGTAAAAGAACAGTGTGTAAATTTTGCGATTTTCATTTTGTCACTGGACAAGGTGTTGGCTGAATTGACAAAAGATTTATTTTTTTGATTGTTGTTTTACGCCGTACTCAAGAATATTTCACTTATACTACAGCGGCCAGCATTATGGTGGAAGGAAACCGGGCAGAGCCCGGGCGAAACCCATGACCATCTGCAGGTTGTTGATAGACCTTCCCACGTACGGTGAGAGAGGAAGCCAGCATGAGTCGGACTTAAGCGCACAGCGACCGCATTGGTGAGAGACACCTGGGTCATTACGCTGTGCTAGCCAATAACCAACTGAGCCATGGAGGCCCCGAATTAACAAAAGAGGACGACCAATTCTATGAAAAGAATGGCGAAATTTTAATAAATTTCAAGGGATAACTACTGATTCACAATGACTTAGGATCATTAAAACAGATAAAGAGTGCCTAGCAATGACCACACAATTTAAGTATTTTTTTGATCGTTTTCTTTTTACACCGTTAAGAATATCTCACTTATATGATGACGGCCGGAGTTACGGTGGGAGGAAACCAATTATAACATAAATGTGAGACTTTGTGAATAGCCTGAATTTTCCAGAATTGCCTGTTATCAATCACTATACGTACATGTACGGCTTCACCTGTGTTATCCCAGGCAATCAACATTGCAAGATTGGCTCAACAGTCCACTTGATTGGTCAGTTTACCAGCGCCTTGTACAAGTAGGTTGTAACTGCACATCCAGAAGTTTCAAATTTGATTTGGTATGATAAAGAGATGGCCATAAATGACACATAAGAAACATACACATGTAGAGCATCACTATGACACCCAGTATGAAGGGTGACTGACAACTCGACAAATGGTTGTAGCAGTCAATAGTCTCCATCAATGTCATCAATTTGGGATAAAATGGTAATACAAGAACAAATACGCATTGAGGCTTACCATCTCTTTTCTTTGTTCCACTCTGGTATTTGTGAATTTGAGACAAAATTTCTTTCAGCTGAAAAAAATCATATATCAATCTCAGTAATACAGACAAAACCATACAAGGTACGATAATTAAGCGTAAGTAAATAAAAATATAGGAATTTTAACACCGTAACAAATTCCTCAATGGCATTCATTTATATGCTCAGGGTTAGGCTTTTGTGGAAAAGGAAACCATACAGAGCTAGGGAAACTAACCATTACTTTTCTCAGATACACCTGATTTAACAATATACTGACGTATCAAGCAGGTCAGCTTCACTCTTACTGCACATGAAATCTACGGTGTTGGAAGCAAAGAAATTTGATTTCTGACAGAAAGCTTCGGAAATGCATTATTGTAAGCACTGACCTGGTGTATTTATATGTCGATGAGGAGATCAATCCTATCTGTGCATTTCTGCATCTTTATTTTGTTGGCTTCGGTCAATACATACAGTACATCCATGTGTTTTCACTCCTCGGGTCTTGATCTCGGGGAACAAAAGCCTTGTTTGTATTCCACATAACCCCACTATCTCCTATAATGTGGCGTGACATGTTTTCACAAGTCTTCTCTGACCTTTGACACACATTCGTAGATGACAGAGCTTGTAAAGTTGTACTGCTGACATTTCTAACTGAGTTGCTTCATCTAAAAGTTATCATGTTAACCATTTTCTTCAAAACTGTTGGAGTTATCCACAAAAGCGTTCCCACGTGATAATGTATTATAATGATAATGTTCGTATTGATGGGAGAATATGTGTGAGTAACTACGTAAGCAACCTACTTATATATAGCCGGACAGCAGATGACATATCTCAAGGAAATTCCCAAGTCATGTGGTGGCCAGAGCTGCTGCTTACTCTAGTCTCATTTGTACCAGAGTAGGGTGAGGCTACAAGATCATACCAGTTGAGCCACACACATGCAGGTAGATCCACACACACATGCATTATCAATAGTGACATATACGTTGAATTTAATTTACCTCCCTTAATCCTTACCATTCTAAGCTGAAGTATAGTAAAACACAAAATAAGAAACACTCTTCCACAATGTATACAGTTCATTTATTTGTTACCTGACACCATACTCAAGTCTTTTTCACTTTCAACCAGTGTTATGGGTGGGGGAAACTGGTGTGCCTGGAATAAACCACCAACCTTGTCCAGATACTCACAAAATTGTGACACATAGAGTTTCATGCTATATTGGTAGGCAGACAAGAGTGACCAAGGTACCGCAAGCAGTGAGAAAGAGGTAATTATCTACAAATTCCATGTCTCGCTCCTCATGTATCTCATGGTTAGAGTCGTGCATCTTACCATTTGAGCCACATTCAACTTCTCAAAGCATAAAAGTACCAGTACCAGCAAAACCAATGACTTCTGTAATACCTGATCGCTGTCCCGCAATTTAGCAACAGATCGGACAGAGGTTCGCCCCTTTGACATATCGGTTTCCATGAGAACATCTTCAACTTCTGTTAGTTCATTAAGAGCTTCGCTGTCAGTTTCTCCTAAGGCATCACCTCCCTCTTCTAGATCTGCCAGTAACTCGTCTGCCAATGACATGGTTGGGGATCCTCTTTCTTCTCTGCAACACAATGTGGCTAATTTATTTATCTGTCTGGTCTTTAAAGGAAGGGAAAGCAAAACATGAAATATAAGGATCTCATCAACAAGATGTAATCTGTACATAATGTGTGTACTTTTTTCACACAGAAAAGAGCATAAAAATGTTCAAATTATAACATCGACTTTTAAGTGCCATATTTGTGCGATTGTGTAAACGAATTGGACATTGTATCCTCATCAATGCCGGTAGGCCTATACGTATCTCATTCTGAAAATTGTTCGGATACCAATAAATTACCTATCCAATCTCAATTTTACGTGAAACAGATTTCAAGAGAGCAGTTACTTTTAAATGCTTTTAATTGCTTTCGCTGGTGAGTTCGCTGGAGTTTGAATGAAACCAGTTGGGGCGATAACTACATATCTTCACCCTACATCCACGCACGTTTTTCGTCAAGCACCGCTCATAAATGTGGCATCCGGGTTATTTCAAGTAGGAAGTAACGCTGTCGCGCTTGCGCGAATAGGTCAGCAACCAGTATTGAAAGAAGTAAATAATGGCGGAGATTTAGCGGACTGGATAGCTTTGCAATCTATATCATCACACGCAAGCCGTCTATAGTTGCTGCATATAATACATAGAAATCCAAAGACAGATTATCGATTTACTGATTTATGGGGGAATTGTGACGGTTATCAAACAGGTAAAGTGTCCAACTGTCTTTTTTGTCGAGATACCCTCCTTCGAAATTGTTTGTGTTTTCTTTCTATGTCAAACGATTTTGGGCAACTTAGATATTTCTTTTGATGTGTTTGAACAGGCATGGAGTTGCGAGTTGGCAACAAATATCGTTTAGGTAGAAAGATCGGCAGTGGTTCGTTTGGAGATATTTACCTTGGTGAGTATGCATCGAAAAATGTACTCCATTATTTTTTTGACATTTATGTCACATCTTCAGCATTCAAAGTCGACCTCGAATTAACTAATAAGGCTCAAAGACCAGTCTCAAATACACTTAGAAAAAAAAATATTGGAGATTTGGGCTTTGTATCCATACTTTTCTTCATCTACATGTTTGTATCAGAGAAGAAACTTTGTTGTTGAGAATGTCAAATTTCGCCGTGATGAGGAGCCTGATTTCCGTGAAATGAATCAGCAATGAATCTGATTAGGGTACTTTCCAAGTTCCTGTATTTTAGGTTTGTACCCTGTAGCTGTCAGTTTTGTGAAAAAGTATTACATATTTCATAAAGGGACTGTACTATCATGTATGTGGAATTTTCGGGATCATTTAGTAAATATGATAGATCTTGACCTTGTCTTTGTTAGTATACCATGACTGACTAGAAAACCATTTACACATTTGTCTCTGTTCTACAGTTCCATTGCCATTTTCATAATGATAGAAGAGTGACTTTCCATAATCCTTAAACTGCTCATGGCTTTGGTTTCTAAATCACTTGTCACTTTGAAGGTGTCCTAAGCTGCACCATCACATATAATGATAAGTTAAATGTTCTGTGACTGTTCTAGACACAGGGCACTTTTCACACTTTTTTGCCAGACTTTCATTTTGGAAAGCCTGTTTATTTGAGAATTTATCTCCTGACTTTTAAAATACAGTCACATGTTACATTGTACAAAAATTCTGATTCTCCATTGACTAGACTGTTAGATGCCCACCAATAAGCCGTAATTGAGTTATGAGGAAATCATGCGACAACCACAGGATTTTGGAACTAAAAGATAACAGATTGAGGGAAGGCATGTCATTGTACACTGTTTTTGCAGGGACCTCTTCTGTTTATTTTATCCTTGTGACGAATGCACCCCAATGTAAAGAATTCATAGGCTTACTTTGTAGACATATAAGAAATCAGAAGGATGAGTTATTTTCCAATATACCTGCATCTGTTACCCATAGATTGCAAAATCCTGCATGGCTCTCACAATATTTCTGCAGAACTAGATTAGGGCTTATTAGAAATGATGAGGATGTGCATGCATGTTTTCGATCTGAAAACCACAGTGCTGGTTTAATTTTTATTTTTGATCAAAATGTGTGATTATTTTTGCAGAAGTGCACTACTCTTCCAAATTTTAGCAGAGGAGTACTATAAGTTACCCCATCCCTGTAAGTTTGACACAGCATTTTATCCTGCCTCCTGGCGAAAATGCCACAAGACTGCGAAACGGGGGTGTGGCATTAGTCAGGAAAGAGGATAAAGTTCAGTATCAAACAAGGGATTGGGCACTGAATTTATTTCTATAAGCAGCCTTACAATGAAAATAGCAAATATAACACTAAAGGTCTTGATTTCGAAAAAAAAATGGTTTAAATTTTTGAAATTTGCGTATAATATAACTGTATAACGCACAGAGTAGTGATATAACCATGAAACAGAATGGTATTTGAGACGGTGTTTCAGAATAACTGATTTCAAGCAGTAGGCTTACACATACACCGATGCATAAAATTCTCTGCAAGCCAGGGTGTGCACAGTCCTTGAAACTCCTGGAAAAATACAACTTCAATTTCAAGTACTTGAAAGTCCTTAAAAAAGACAAATACTCCTGGAAACTTCTTGAAAATGGGCGTTTGTCCCGAACTTAAATATTCTCTGCTGACTGCCGAGTCAGTATAATCGGGAGCTCGCTGATAATTCTTGCATATTCAGGGCCTCTGGTGGCATTCGCCATTGTCGCAAATTTAGAACAATTTTCTGAAATGGCAATAAAATTTGAAAAAATGCGAATGTTTTTAGCAACAAATTTATTTACCTAAGAAAAAATTCAGACGTTGTACAAAATCTACAATGAGAGTTTTTTGAGGTTTTTAGCAGATTTTTGCAATATTTCTTATGAAAATAATCCACCTACTTTTATTTCAAACAGCCTCATCTTGGCGAAAAAACAACACAGTTGTATGGCGATTACTTGACAGAAATCTACAAAGGGGGGTCAGCATTGTTGCAAGTTGACTTCATTTTTGTTAAATAACGAATGAAAATCATGGCATTTTGGGGGATGCCTTTCATCGCCAAATGTAAAAAAAAAAGAAAGACTATATGAAGTTACCTCCCATGAAAAATTTAAACCTTTCCACTTAATGAACTATTTTTTTGGGATCCAAAGTAAATTAAATGTTTCAGAATATGTACGCCCTCTGGTTCTCTCCTGTCAGATTCTGTTACTCCAATGTACTGATCATAATGTTGCATTTAAATAAACTGAATTTACAAATTGATTTCGTAACAAATTTTTCAGATAGAGCAAATTAAATTTTACTAGGATCCTACAGATAGGTTGAAAAACGGATTGATTTTTTTTTTCAAAAAAGAAAAACATGCTGCAAAGCATTGGTACATTGTTTTGAGTGCAGCTCTAAATGTAACGTTCTAAATGTCAACTCCAGACATAGGGAGACCAAACTGATTCTAGCAGCTACACCAAGGCAGATAAAAACGAATTACAGGAGACCTACAAGAGTCATGGCCGCTAAAGAAGTATGGCTGAAGAAAAATAGTACTTACTACAAAATCTGATGAGTGACTAAAGTGACTGGATAAAAAAAATACTGACCCAGAGGAAGCCCTGCATAAGGATATATGGCTTTCATTTTTTTAACTGAAGTAAGGCCTGGTGAAAGAATGTGTCGCATTACAGAGGTGAAGGGCAGATATTTTTTGCAAAAGCAAGCCTACTTTTCAATATACATGTACATCCATGCAAATTAAAGCATCTATAATTCAGACTTAAAATATAGTCTGTAATGCACACCATGGTATGTTTAAACTAGCCATGAAAATGACAAAAACTCTAGGAAAACTCCTTGAATTTCATTTTCATATACCTGTACGAACCCTGTAAGCACTCAGCTTTCACAAGTAACCAAGTAGACTACTATATAACCAAGCAAAGAGTTATCCAAAGGAAATCCATGCTGATGTACTGAATCAAAAAATAAAGAATGAAATTGGGATACAGACTGCGGGAAATCAGGTCACAGTGTAATGTCAAATATAGGTCAACTGGAAGACAGACGTCGGAAAGTTCAACTTCTGTAAGATACAGATGTAAAATAGTAGTGTTCTATTTTAATAATAATTTTGTGGGAGTGGATGTTCAACTTAAAGTGAACAAAAAGTCTGCCACTATATATACATAGAAGAAAGGATATGTAAAAAAATTCTATGAAGTTTTGAAAGCTGAGAAGATGAAGTTCAGCATTGGGAATATGGGACTGACGGACAATTCACTCTCCGAGTAGTCATTTTATACACGTCCTTATGAACTTGGCCAATCACGAGTGCTGAAAGTGTCATGTGATAATTGGCTGTCGCATCAAAAAACCTATTAGCTCTCGATTGTTGTTGTGGTTTCTTATTGTGGATAGACAAATATGGAAGCAATAAATTGGATTTTACCATTAAAGTGTCAAACTGATGCATTTTGAACCACACATTTATGAGCAGGGAACTGGGAATGGCTGCCCATTTCACAATGCATACATGTTGGGTAGGAGGCAGTAGTAACTTGTCAGGGTGAACTGGCAAGAAAATCTCCTCTGAAGAGTCATTGAAGAAAAATATTGTGACTTTGCATTGCTTTTCCTCAGCATAGTCAGATTTATTACAAAACTATCTTAAACCAAAATCTGAATGAAAGGGTGTGTCATCAATAAGAAGATCCTGCTGTGTTCTGTAATTTCCCTGATGTCGGTACAGCTGGCAAGGCCAAATGCTTACACCCTTGCTGGAAGAAGATGAGCAAGACACTATGCGTGTGTCCATGAACATTGACCTGACCAAGCGCCAAACCAGAAGGATCATCAGATTTTTAAACACAGGACAGAGCTGTTACTCTTTGATTAGATATCAGGCGTTTTTGTTTGTAGTTTTTGATTGTGACATTGTTTAATGCTGATAAGGTACGAGAGAGCTCCTAGGTTTTGTGATGTCACTCTAGATAGGTATAACATGGCAGAAGGCACTGATGATGGTTTGCTATTTATGTTGTTGATTACCGGTGTAGAATTTTTAAAAATATTTTTAGAACATTGCTGAAATACTACTTTATACTACTTTATTAATTCAGTTTTAGTGGCTGACTTTATGCGCACTTTAATGATGTTACATCCAGAGAATATCAGCAAATCTCAGCAACCATTTAAAATCACAAAAGAGGTTGTTTTGTCCACTTCCCTGCAGTCAATTTAGGCCAAGTGCAAAGTTGTTGTACTGTAGGCCTACATGTGAGTTGTAACTGGTGGATATCCGAGGCTGATAGATTTCTGTGGGATTTCTAGACTGGTCTGGCTTCTGATGAGGACGACATAGGTAATTCATATCACGGATGTTACTGCAATGGATTCACAAAATCTCACTCCATTTATATGTACACTGAATGAGAAATTCAATTACCTGCACCATTTTGTCTTGCCCAAAACATCATCTGACAGAGACTGAAAAATTGTTGAGTACGACGTTAAACCCCAAGCACTCGCTCATCTGACAGACTTTTTTGTTGGTGACATTTGGTTTGCTCTTGTTGTGAGTGTGATTTTTGCTTGTGGAGTACAACATCAACAAGACTTTTACCCCATTTTTGTTTAGGTCTTATCAAAATGAACAATACTTAATTGTATATAGGTAAGATCGGAATATGTAATATTAACAAGCTACACTGTTACTGAAACAAATATGTGAATGTAACTCCGGTTCAATATTTTTACACATTTTTAAAGTATTGGTAGAAATATAAAGAGGGTTTTCATTTTTAGGGGTCAACGTAGGTTAACCTGCGAGACACCTATTTATTATTCCACCCATTTTGTGAAGCCTCTACAGCTTAGACGATTAGACTTGAAATTTTACACCAAAATTCCCTTATACTTGTTAATTTTATAGCATATGTGTTTATATTTGTTTTGATGAACCAGTGAACGAATTGGTTTAAAATTCCTGGACTTTTTCTAGATATAGTATGTTCACTAAAATAAAAAATTCAAAAAAATTCACTTCCGGTAAAAACTGTGAAAGCTTGACTTCAGTTGAATTTATGACCTCATATCTAATTTTGAACTTAACACTTCTCTTTTTGGTGATTCTGAATCCCTTGTCGTCTGTCTATCTTTTAACTTTTTGAGATGTAACCCAGAAACTAAAATTCAGTTACGTAATTTCAGTGGCCAAAGTGAACCAAATTGTAGCCCAAGAGATGCCCTGTCTGTAAGGTGGAGACTGATGTGAGCTACGGTCAATATATTTTTTTTCTTTCAGAAATATGTTTAAGCTGTTGCTTCAACATTGAGTTAGACAGCAGTGGGACAGATATGCGCTATTTTTGACTTGCTGTTTTTTTTCTGAACTGTCCTTTATTTCCCAAATGATTGTGCACTTAACTATGACTATGGTGTCTCTTATTTGATGGAGTACAATGGTAATTACGCTAACAAATGATGTGGCCTTCAGCTGAATTGAATTTGGAAAGGAGAAGTTTCTAGACCCCAACTATCTGGAGAGAGAACATTTACTCATTGCAAGTATACGACATTTATCTGAAACATTTTCACAGGTTATTTAAGCAAGTGAACAACAGCTTTTGAAATAGTGGGTTGGAATATTAGATTTAAAAGAAAAAAAAATACACCTGTACCCGACTTGAGTCGGGATAGTGGACTGGCAGTTTTTCAATCTTGGGTAAGTCAGTGTTATTCATTGTGCCTAATTGTTTTTTATTTTTTTTTTTTGTGGGGGGTGGGGGTGGGGGGAGAGGTATGTGTGGAAGGTAGGATGATGTAACAGCAACAGTATTATTCTGTGCCTTTTTTGTTTGCCTTTAAAAAGGCACTTTTTAGGGAAAAGTTATTGGAGCAAGTACATATTTATTGATGACGAACTTCTGTGCCAAGTGAATGCTTATACATCACCTTGTTTTATGCTTCTGCTGTGACACAGAATTGTCACAGTCAAAGTGTAAAATAGTTTTGTCTTCAGTGTCTCCAAAATTGCATGTTGCTATATCATATGTAACTGTCAGGGCAACTTATGTGTATAGCATGGGTTATCATTACAGCTGCGTTCACATAAGCTACTTGTACACTTTCGTTTTGTAAACTTGCCCCAGGGCAAAAATGTTACCTATCTTTGTGGATGGAGTACATTGCTGTGCCGAAAGGCGTAATCTTACCCATATCAGCTTAAAGTGTAAAAAATGTCTATTTCATCCAGACCGTTAATGTTTTTTTTTTTTCAGGAACTGATATTTCAAACGGAGAGGAAGTTGCAATTAAACTAGAATGTGTGAAAACAAAGCATCCCCAGCTGCATATAGAAAGCAAAATTTACAAAATGATGCAAGGTGGAGGTAAGAAACTGATGCAAATATACGTTGACACATACGTCTCAAACTGAGAATGTGTGATATTCGTTTTCTGTGATAAAACAGTACACCTGATGACACTCTTCGTTACATCATGCGCTTTACTATAACACGTTTACAAATGTGTAAATTTTCACAAAGTTCTTCATGCAGACATACTTGTTTGCATATTTTCATAGTTTTTGGTGAAGAAAGCCTTCAGACTTAAATGGTTGCACTCAGAAGTTTGGTTATTGTGTAATTATGCAATAACAATCAAGATATTAGGCTGATTATTAGGCCTCTATGTTTGTATATCATGTATGTTACAAACTACAAGTAGCTGGCAAACTTCATATAACACACTTCACTTATAACACTGGACATACAATGTATTTGGCCCCCAAGAGCACAGTTGTATTGAGGGAAATTTGTATCTGTTTGGATGTATAAAAGCAGAAAAGCACCCTTTGAGTAAGCACATGATATTAATTGTCTGTCACATAGTGATATTTTTTTTAAAGGTATGTTTTGCCATAAGAAATTAAAATTTTTTTTAGTGGGTTCAGCTAAATACTAAAATGAATTGTGTTTGACTGGTAACTTGGGCCTATATTTCCCCAAAAAATTCATTTAAAAAAATTAAAAGGAGAAATCCGTCAGTTGTCTAAACTGTCTGCAAGATGAGATAACGTGCAAATGATGCAGCACAAAGATTCACATTATGCAACTATAGTGTGTGGTTCGCACATTGCTGATTGAAAGGGAATCATAAGTCTGGTAAATGTGATCTTCCTTTTTATCGAGAATTCATTATAAAGCATTTATGATTCCCATTGATAATCACTGTAGAACTTAAAGGAGAAGAAAAGATAAAAATGATGCCAAAATCAGATGAAAGAGCGTCAAGACTAATTTGCAAATATGATCTTTGATATTTTTGGGGATTTTTTTTTTTTCCAAGAGAAAAAGAGGTACTTGAAAATCCTTCCAAGTAAGGATGTGATGCTTGTGTAATAAATTAATTTGAATGTAAATTTGTTGTTTATATCGAAACATATGCATTCAACCTAAATTACGATGTTATTTATGAATATGTTAAAAATGTAAATATGATCCGAATTGAGGTTTAATACATTTGCCAAAATATTTATTAAACCTGTATTACATCCTCATTTATGACATTGTTAAAGCCTAGAAATACCAAAAGGGGGACCCAAATATCCAACATACAAAAATTATTTTCAGGTGTCTTTTTCTCCGAAAGGAAATATTGGAAAAAATATTGAAGACCACATATAGGAATAACTTTTTGCACTCTTTCATGTAAACTTTAGGTCATTTTTATGTTTTCTCAACCTTTAAGTTACATGGTAGGCTGGGGTTACAACACAATACCTTGTATAACATTTGAAGTTCACCAAACATCTCCAGTCATGTTCATTTTAAAGGGAGGTAACCCATTCAATATATTCATCTTTGGTGTTATTTTTAGATTTAGCAACTTCATTGAGTAAGTGGTAGAAGGGGAAACCCTGGTTAAAACTGAACATTGGATTGTCCACTCTATGTCAGAGACAGACTTTTTTTTTTCTTTTTCACAAACTATATCAATCAGCATCATGATTTCTTTAATTTCATTTAGTATAGGGGCCTCCATGGCCGAGATGTTAGCATGCTGGCGCAGCACAGTGACTCACAAACCTCTTATCAATGCATCACTGAGTTTATGATCATGATCTCAGGCTGGCTTCTTCTTGGGTTTTACGTAGGTTTCCTCCCAGTGTAATTCTGGCTGCTGTTGTGTAAATGTAATTTTCTTTTGTATGGTGAAATAAATAAGTACATTAATGGATTATATTCCACTACTTTCTGTTCTGTGTTCAGTTTGCTGCCAGAAAATGTTGACAAGTTATGATTGCATTAAGGCTCATTTGACTTCACTTTACCTGGATATGCTTCTTGAAGATCTGCATATACATGTACTGTAAATATTTTATGCGGAGGCTCTGTGGCCAAGGTGGTTAGCATTGTGCAATGAACAAGGAACCTGTCACTAATGGGTGTGGGTTTTCCCCAGGGTTTTGCCCGTTTTCCTCCCACCATAATGCTGGCCAATGCTGTATAAAGTGAAATGTTCTTAAGTATGGCGTATTACACCAATCAAATAAAATAAATCTTTTATTTTTCATATTTTCGTTAGTTGGAATTCCAACGATCAAATGGTGTGGGGCAGAAGGAGACTACAATGTGATGGTAATGGAACTACTGGGTCCAAGTTTAGAAGACCTTTTCAATTTCTGCTCAAGAAAATTCAGTCTCAAAACAGTACTTTTGTTGGCAGACCAGTTGGTAAGTCTGAAATTATATTTGCTTATCACTTTTGATTAAGTATTACTCAATAATAAAGGTTTAAAAACAGAGCACTTATAGCAATAAATTATTGTGATGTACTGGTGTCTTTTTAGGTGTATATGGCATGTTTTTGTTTTTTTGTGGGCCTTGTGGCCAGGGTTTAAGTATGGATATTTTCTTTGAAAATAAGAAAATACAGTGTGTAGCCTTGCTGTAGCACACTGGTATAGGGACATGTTTCCTGAGCGTGTCATAGGCTACCTCATGCTACAATAAAATAACCTTGGGATCCAGCGTATAGATCTCACAGGTCATGATTTTGACATGGAACTAAGTTTTATTGATGCAAAATGTGTTTTATCATATGCTTACTTATGTGTATTGTTAGTTTACTATAAACGTGCAAGATTTTTGTTACCTAAGGATTCAACCAGTGTTCTACGGTTCACAAGTTTCCATGTACAGAACACACATATCTTGGCACCATGCTTAGAGTCACATCTCGTGGAGATAGCTTGCCTACCTGTGATCATGAGCCTGGGCTGATCTACTGAACACGGTGCATATTGAACATTTCCACAAGCTGAATGTATGCTTGTCCACTTGATTTTGAAATAAGAAAAGCGCATTTTGTATCTGCTTCGTCCACATCTGCTTGTATTAGAAGTAATTCACTGAACGTAAATGCCGCAAATTCACAATGGCAGACTGCATACGACTGTAAACCTGATCACGTTACCGCATTATAGCTTAGTAATGTTAACCATTAATGGGTTATGCAAAATCAATGCATTAAATGATGGAAAGAAGAGTTCAACTAAACTTCGACTTGTCAACATGCCGGTAAACCAAGTCTCTCTCTCCCTGCACTTTCACACCTGGGTGTAGCCATTCAATAATTTGATTAAATGTCTGGAAATATTATTTATTCATAATTAGCTTCCCCTATATGTAATGTGGAATTAAGTGTAAAAGAAAAACATTGAAAAAGGGTACGTTAATCTGAGTAATATGACACTTTAAATCACTAGATGTTGAGGCTGCTTTTATGCATTTTTTCGACCAACACTCATTAGTCTCTGCTGAATTGTGTCATACAATTCCAACTTTTGCAAGCTGTCAGAACTTCGCCATTTAGTTCAGTGTTAAAAAGACACTACTCAAGTGACAACAAGCATATCAAATTTCTCCACAAAATGTTTTGTCGTCCTGCATAAGGTTGTAAAAACAGGCCATTGCAGTACCGTGGACTTAGTTTTTTAAAATTTTCAGATGATTTTGCCTTTAGGAAGGTGTAGATTTTACAGAACAGTACGGAAGGATTTTGTACTTGCCTAAAATTGCCATATCTGCTCTCGTAGTATAGGCAGTATATCTGTTTTTGATGGCTTTAAAGTCATTATGTTTCTCAGAAGCCCTCCAGGTAACATACTGTTGAGATAATTTATAATCTTTATAATGAGGACCAGTAGCTAAATCTGGAAACTCCTTGAAAATTATTGGCATTTACTGAAAGTGTACAAATATTAATTCCTTTTTAAGGTCTGCCTGTCACAGTGAGCAAAATGTGCTTTGTATTGCTGACGAGACCACACACATGCGGAAGTAATGCTGCAACAATTTGAGATCAAACTGGCAAGGAAATGTAACCAATTATAACCTCTTCTATTATTCATAGAAAAATACTTTTCTTTCCATAAAATTAAAAATTTTAAACCTAAAATATGAAATATCACATGGGTCACACACCAACAGTAGGAAATGAAGCAAATAATATCGTGCTGTTTAAGTGTATTTCTTGGTGAAAAATCCTTGTTCATTTGCAGTTATAGCTGCTGTCATTCGAAATCTAAGCCACCTGACATGAAAGTACACCACAGATTTTTGCGGGACATGATTTGGGTCCCATTATATCTGATTACACACTATATTATAACAAGCTATATTGAGGCGTATTAGAGCGAGGCTACGTAGAAGAGGTTGACTCTATATTACAAAAAGTCAGCTTAAGCCAAGTCATAATGAAACAGTCTTGATATTTAGGAAGGAAACCTAGCAGTATTTTATGTAAATTTAAAAGCATGCCATTGCATTTGTCGGCTGGAATACATGAAGTGTGTATTTGGAAGTGTTTCAGTTGATATTAAACGTGTAGTCCTTAGTCCCAGCCATCTATAAATCTCCGGAGGTAGGTTTCCTCCGGGCTCTGTCAGTTCAGGTTAAAAATTCATGGGGTGGTTTCACTGATGTTTTAATTAGATGTTTTTTTTTTGTTTCAGATAAGCAGAATTGAATATATACATTCAAAAAACTTTATCCATAGAGATGTGAAGCCTGACAATTTTCTCATGGGCCTTGGCAAGAAGGGCAACCTTGTGTATATAATAGACTTTGGTTTGGCGAAAAAGTATCGAGATGCAAGAACACACCAGCATATACCATACAGGGAAAATAAGAATCTCACAGGGACGGCCAGATATGCCAGTATAAACACACATTTAGGAATAGGTATGTACATATATTTCTAGTCACTGCTCTATTAGCTCAAGCTTTACAGTATGGTTTACCATTCCAATTAGTAGTTACGAAGGTTTCCTGGATGTGTTTGAAGGGAACAACATCTTTACTGTTTACATGTACATGAGGTTGATCTTTGCTTTGTTCATGGATTTGTTGTGTGCGCTTTATTCTTAATCTCTGTGTTGTAAAATTGAATAATCGTAATAATAAGAAAAATGTAAATGAAGAGTCCAGAAATTTTAGTCTTTATCACAGCTGTACTAAATGCATAAATAGCTCCATAGCTCCAGAATTATTAGGGATCTACAAAACACCAACTGATTATTTTATTAGATCAAATTCATGACTGTTATGAAAACGTTTCCTCTTGAACATAAATTACTGTAAGACCTACATTTAACATTAAGCTCCCAGCTTCATATGATCCGACTCTTGACCAGTGAGATTGCATATTCAGATTCATCTCTCCTTGATTTGGTTATGACCTTCGTCCAGAGGTTTTCCATATGACTGGGGACGATATGTGGTTTACACTGATTTCCTCCACCAATAAATCTGACCTCCATCAGAAAAGTGAAAAGTTTTTCTGTATGACTGTGGCCATAAATAAATCAAATAAATAAAACACTGATTAGGGCCGATAAAGACTCCCAGGGCTTGATGTCCATGTTACTGCCACCAACCTGCATTTAAGCGATGCCTTGCAGCTATCGTTTACCGTCTGCTTAGCTATCTCGTTATCAATGTTTTGTGACCATGGCCTTAGATTCAGTCCGCACTTTGAAGAGAGAAAAGTTAACAATTTATCAGATTCCCTTTGTCTTCAATCCAAACAAGAAGTCAGCATTAGTTTCGCTTTTAGCTGATGCAAAAATGAAAGAACATGCCACAATACGAGAGCACATGCACGCACAAGCAAAGGGAGATAATTTTGTAGCTCTCAGCACAGTTATCTCTTGTAACATCTCTCTCTGGTTTGCAATGGCCGCAAATGGTGTTTCTTACGTTTTCATTGAGTAATAAATCTGTTGTATCTTTATCATGCCACCGTAAATTAGAAAGCAGAACTTATATCTGTCCATACATTGACATCTCATGCTTGGCCTGCGATTTTATTTGTTGATTGCTTTTTTGGCAGGCTGGTTTTAAGTTGGCCTGCTAAGGCAAATTTTCGACCTGCTTTTCATCATTTGTAGGCCCCCATTTCGAACCCTGCCAAAGAGGTTTATCATCTTTTTGTCAAAGATATGTTTATTTCGCCAGTCTGAAGATTTCCCTGTCTATAAAAATGATAGAATCACCCTGTCTGTCTGACATGATTTTGTCCTGGCATATCCTCCCAAACAACCACGCTGATTTTGATGAAACTTACCATACATCTTTCCTATTATCTTAACTTGTGCATGCTTATGTTCAGTGGGTAATTACCCCGTTGAGGACTTGGATTAATAGTGTTTTTCCATGTATTCTAAAGTACTGAACCTATTTCCATGAAACTTAGCGTATATCTTCCCTGTAATCTAAACTTTTGTGGGCTCAAGTTTTATTACAGTCAGATAGTTATTTACATAATTAGTCTTGTTCAGGTCATTAGTGCAATGATGGATGTTCATGTATACAGATTTTGTCCGTGTAACTCCTGCTAAAGTATTGCACCAAAACAGTCTGATTATGAGGGGTTCAAGACTCATGGCTGGAAGCACTATTGTAATTGTTCGGGAGACTGTTGTTCTCACTTAGATTATTTTTCTTCTCTAACCACTCTTTTTTTCGTTTTGCGAGGAAACTGCGTGTCACAGCTGTTAACTTTCAATGCATGTTCAATACCAGATCACTTGGGCAACCTGCCGGAGTATAGAACTTTACCCACCTGTGACCTACTTTTTGGCCATATTGGAGCAGTATGGAAGTCTAAAAAAAACTACTTCTCCAGAACCACAGAGCTGATTGCATTGAAAATTGATATGCATGTACAAGACTACTGGGGGTATTAGGATTGAAAATTGAAAGCTTGCCATTGGTCGTTTTAATCATGTGGATGAATTTGAAAAAACAAGGTATAGCAGTTAGATGTAGTTTGGCCTGTTGAATACAACGTTGGCTTTTTGTTTTTTTTTAACGATGTAGAGTTTTCCTTGAACTGCAATTTTAGCTCATTTCAGTGTCATTTTTCAAATGTCACTGTAATAGTTATGGAACTGAAAATTGGTCAGTAGATAGATCAAGTACAGATCTTCATTTTTGACTGCAGAGCTACGACTGATAGTTTTGCCATTAAAATGTGTTTAAAAAGTCAGCTCGTTTGAATATTTGCAATATCTCCAAAAAACCCACAGGTAGAAAAAACAAACCTGGTATTTTCAGTGACAAACATATGGAGCAGCTTTTGACATTTTGTGCTGTTTGGTCAGTCATGTGATTTTGCAGCCATTTTGAATTTTGTTGATAAGCTTAAACTATCTTTTTCGGTAAATTGGCTAATGATCTGGATGAAATTTCACTTGCAAGTGTTAGGTAAATTCTAGATGACATTTTTAAGTATACGCAATTGTTTAATATAAGAAAAAGATAACAACATTGATACCAGAACATCAATCTAGTAAAAATATACCTTTGCTATTTCCCTTCCCAAAAACTTACCATGCTGTTTTCCAGGTTGTGTTCTAGTATTTAAAGTCGATGGTTGTGTGGCGTTATTTACAAGGAAGCACACCACTACATTAGGCTTTATATTTGCAGAATTGTCTTGAATCTGCCGACCGCTTGTCTTCCTCTCCACTTGTGTGTTAGGCCCATACTAGAATGGAACATGGATGGTTGCTGTTTGATTATTGAAATAATAATGCTGCCTGGCATATGTGGATAAAACACCCATGACAATAAAGCATGTGTGTCGATTTGAAGGCAGACTTTCTATTTATTACAGACCACTTGTCTACTGTGGCAGGAACATGACATAAATCTGACAGTTGAGTCTCAATGAGGAGGGGGAGGTGGGGAATGAGGCTACACTCTCTTTAGATTAATTTTTACAAAGATACTGTGTGACATGTTACCACAGGTATTTCAAGAAAAAGTTAGTGATATCTGTCATTAAATGTCATTAAAGTAGCTCAACCGTGCTTTAAATTTTACCATACAAATGCCTTCAAAGCCCACTGATGTACGTACCAAATGACCTTCAGAGAATATCAAGCTCTGAGGAGTACGTTTTACTATGAATGGCGTCGGTTATTTCACAGAAAATATAATGATGCAGCATCGTGCTTCCGGTTCCTTAACATGAAGTAGCTGATGGTCTCTTAAGAATACCTTATTAAAAAAAAAAAAAAAGATTTATAGAGTTGCCAAGTACATCAGAAGAAAAAAACGTCTTAGCAGTTAAATCTGTTTAATTCACTCCCTTTCCTAAATAACTTGGGGTATATTATTTTTGTCTTTCCCTTTAATTTGTTTATGCCTTAAACCTGTAACATTCCTGGTTTTCATTGTAGAACAAAGTAGGAGAGATGACATGGAGTCTTTAGGTTATGTATTCATGTACTTTCTGAGGGGCAGTCTACCTTGGCAAGGTTTGAAGGCAGCTACAAAAAGACAGAAGTATGAGAGAATAAGTGAAAAAAAGATGTCAACACCAATTGAGGAGTTGTGTAAAGGATTTCCATGTGAGTATTTTTATCAGAAAAGGAAACTTTCACCTTCAAAGCTGGAAAGGCAATTGTGGCATGTATGTACAGACTTGCTGCGTTTGATTTTTAGGTCGCCTGTATAAGTATTGGTGTAGCTTATGCCATACCCTAATTGTCATTGTCTGGAATGGTAGCGGTTCTGACCGGCTACAGAAGACGATTAAAACGGGAAACATGTACATAACTAATGGGAAGATTGCAACATAGAGCTACGAAAAGGGGTGCATAAAGATAGTTTAGTAAAAATGGCAGGAATCGGGATGACTTCAAAAATTTTCTTGCAAATTTGATCTCATCTACTCTAGAGTTTTGGAGTGTCAAACCTCACAGTGATGTAGAAAATCCATTACAGATGGCTGAATGGTTTATATTTACTAATAGTAATGTGGCTTATGTGAGGATTACTGGCCCCACAGAATCTTATCAGATATTAAAGGTAGGATGTTAAACCCCAAGCACTCACTCACTCACCAATATTAAAGTTCACAGTGGCTTTTTTAATTGTAAACCTCTAGTACCAGAACTTTTTAAAAAAAACTTTTCATGTCATCGGTAACCAGTCTCAAGTAATTCTTTCAACAACATCAGGATTTCCTTGAATGATCAAAGGGATGTCTTGCTGACTAGAGTAAGATATCACTTGTGTTATTACGCACCCCATGCCATGACGTTAAAAACAAACACTTTGTTTTATGATGTTCCAATCCAAGCTTAGGAGTATGACGTCATAATACAAAGTCAGTCAAGTTTAACATTTCTTACATCACAGGATGAGACACGTCATACAAGACATCATGTGCAACGTCATGCTATATATACAAGTATTTGAAGGCCTGCAACTAAAAACATTTCTTAAACTTGCTCAAATATGCAAAATCACGATATTGTCAGAATATAAATAATAAATAGAACATTGCACAGTGAAGGTTGAATATCATAAATACTTTTCTTCTGAGGGGTAACAATGATAACCCACCAGACATGAAGCATCAAGTGGGTTATCCTTTTCACCTACAGTGTTGGCTTGGTGTGGTGCTTTTTTCTATTATGAAGGGCTTTTAGAATTCATGTTTTATTTCTTTAATTGCAGCTGAATTTGCTACATACCTGAATTTTTGTCGGTCGTTGCGATTTGATGACAAACCCGATTACTCCTACCTTCGGCAGTTATACCGAAACTTATTCCATCGACAGGGATTCACATATGACTACGTTTTTGATTGGAACATGTTAAAATTTGTAAGTATCATTTTGATTCACCCATTTTCATCCAATACACTGGTTATTTTTCTGAGAGGGAGCCTTGGCTCAGTGGTTCATTTGGTGCGAGACTCCCAGCCATAGTCCACTCAAGGTGTGAGTTCAGTCCCCATTTTGTCATGAACAACAGTCCATCGATTCTCAATTTCATTTTTGGGCCATCTTTCACAGAGCAGTCTTACACAATGTTGATTGTAACTACCATTGCCACTTGCGTCTTTAACATGTTGTTTTCTGGTATTTCCATTCATGTTATGACCTCTGTCACTCTGGAGTTCTTGCCAACTGGGTTGGGCATCCATTTAGACTACTGTAGTTTGCTGACCTTTCCAGTATGCCAGACCATGAAATTTGACACTTTTGCGTAGAATGATCAAAACTTATAAACTTTGCCGCAGTGGTGTGTTAAGTGATTATTTTCTCACATCGACCAATGGCTAGACAAACATAGCAAGATGAAAGTAGTCTGCTGGGTACAGGCCTGGGAACAACTTTATTTTTATTCATGAATTAAAATGAAGAAAGTCTCAAGCCACAGTTATTTACAAACCTGTGAATTCTGAAACTGTCTCAAACTGGCAAGATAACGACTGCTTCTCCGGCTGTCAGCTACACTGCATCTGTGAATGCATAATACAGGAAACAGTATCATCTGTTCATGGTCCCATAAATAAATGTAGCATATCAGCGTGCAGCGAAGACCTGACTGACAAACATCTATCCTTAAGCTTCCATAAAATACAGGGAGGAGTTTTCCAAGCCTCGCGCATTGGGTGTTTCGTCATCACATTTTAGAAGTGTTAGGCGAGAAGAATCTCCAGACATTCCCGATATCATAAAATGGTATCATGAACCCAACATGCTTAGATTGAACATGTGTTCACAGATGTGAAAGTGGGTCCTCACTTATACTAGCTTAATATTGCAACAATTGTTAACATTGTTTTAATGAAAGGCTAAATGTATTCCTACTCACATCTCCTGGGAACTCAGTCATGTGTGCGTAACTCTTACACATAACTGACAGCTTACAGAATTCAACATTGACCAATTAGATAAACATATTTTCATTGAATATCCTTCAGAGGAAAAAGTCATCATGATTGTAAAATCTCCCGCAAAATCTAGATGAGTAGACTGAAAATTTTACAAGCTGTAGGTTGTAATGTGCCTAGTGAAGGGCCTTTGCATTTTAACTTGGTACTTTGGATTTGACTTTGTTACTGAACCATTTCAGTAAAACCATCAGAAAGTCATGTGCTGGTATATTGTCACGTGTAATGTCGGAACTTCAAAGACCTTACCCAGAGCTGAGCAAAGTTGCGATTTGCATATCAATACAACTCCGCTCTTTATATTTGAATACACTTAGTTAATTTTAGATCGACTCTTCCCCCAAGTTTCCACTCAAAGAATGCTATACCTAGAGTATACAGACGTATGTATGTTTTGATGGAAACAAAGTGGGGTTTTCTATGAAGAAACATGTAATGCTGAGTCTAATTTCTGTAAGCCGGAGCATCATAGTGGCTAGTTTTTAACAATGTTGTGTTCAACCTAATGAAAGGACAAAAAATACCAAAAAATTTTTAGACAAGTGCTCATTTTCTATATTGTCTATAGTTAAATGGGTGAGAACCATCAACCACCAGCTGTGTGCTATTCAACTTCTCTGATTAGATTTCTTTACAGCCCCTGACCCTGTTTTGTGACAATTGTGAATTTACTTTCGAGCATTACGATCATGAGTGCTGCTCAGCTGGTTGAAAGGTCAACGATTTATGGTAGCCATGTGACCAAACTGATCATTTTGTCCAGTCAGATTTTGCTCAACTTGTATGACTTTAGATTTGTTGTGAAGCATCTCTCTATGCTGTTCATATTACGCTTGTGAACTAGGTTATTGTGGATGGCATGCAAGAGTTGCTAAACTTTGAGAAGGACAGGTTGTCATAATTCACTTAGGTTTGTAATTCTTCTTCAAATTCTATATTGTAAACATAGGTAATGTTTTAGCACACTGTTTTGAACGGAAAATGTGTATTTATATTTGTGCTTTCCTGTGGAATGTTCTGTGTCGGTATTTGGTAATGTGCTTTTCACTTGAAGTAGTAAGAAGATGAAAGATGTACTGAGAGAGTGAGGTGAATTCTTGTTGCTGCTGCTGTAGGGTGGTCGTAGTAATGAAGACTCAGAAAGAGATAGAAGACACCAGCATATCCACAGCTCCTCCTCAAGGCCACACGGAACAGCAGCAGGTAGAGTCCGACAAGAACAGGCAGGAATATCTGGTGGACCCCCAGCCTCAGGAGACTATGGCAGTAAGTCGGCTTACATTAATTATATTAACAGAATTTTTTATTTAGTGTAAATATTTTTGTCTGCAATCTGCAAATAGAAACAAGGTAAAATTCTTAGATCTACCAATGGCATGTTGCATTTTCTGGGTGCATGCTACCTGTATTCAAGCAAGTTTTTTTCTAATTACACATAGATACTTGTTTTGGAAATATGAGCATTATTCATCCATTGCTATGAACTGTATTGAAGTATGATGTGCATATCTTGACTTCCAGATGAGTGTTTTCATGTTTTTTTTTGTTTAATTAGATGTTCCATTATTAAAAGATTTGGGTTGTTGCATCCCATTTCTACATCCTTATGAGTTCAGGATTCTTTCCACAGAACTGGTACTTGTGGCTTTTCTCCTTTTTGGTTTATCTTTGGAGTGTACCTTCTGGGTGTGTGGGTAAAGGGAAACATTTCACTCCAAATCAAATTTGAATCCTTTCGTTTGCTTTTTAGTCCTTATTGCTTATTGTTTAGGGTTGATAAAATATTGCAAATTTTTCTCATTTACCCCCTAATGATAAAATTTTGAAACCTGTGTACTTTGTGAACTGGACCATTATCAACACATCACTATTGTCGGAACAATTCCTTGAATACTAAACTGCTGCCTACTTCATTTGTGTTTTTCAACTTTAAACATAGCCTTACATCATATGAACTCTTCACTGCTCATTTTGTTAATGTAATTGCAAATTTGTGGTATTACTTAGATTTTGTGAAATCCAAGGATGTAGAAATCAGCTTTTGATTCAATTCTTGTGTAGTTTTACTTGTACTCCTCTAAACATGTATATATGCCATTGTGTGAATATATGTTATTTTCTGTCAACTGAAGGAAATGCATTGACATGAGCCCAGTTGTTACTGAAATTGATGTACCCTATTTCCCTAACCTTTTCGCATTCAAAATAGCAAGTTTCAGTGCAATTTATGCTTGGTTTTGAGGACAAAACTAGATAGGTTGGATTTTATCAGTAAACACAGAATAATGTCTTAAGAATATGCTTGAATAAACACCTTGCAAATATGCGAAAAGGTTGAAGAATTACAGTAGTCTTGCATTTCAAGTAGCACTTTAGTGGGATGTGTGTGTGTGTTTTTTTCATCAAATGCAGATGCAGAATTTTTTTTGTTTTGGTAATGAATGTTGTCCTGCTGTATCCACCACTCCACATACAATGTACAGGTAACGAGTCATGGAATTGAATATTGTTCTATCAGATAAACAAGGAGTCTGCCAAGCATATGATGCCTTAAGTCTGAAACAAGGATAATCCAGAAAAGCAAACTTATCTTTTGCCTGGTGGTTGTTTGACTTAAACAGCTGCCTTTTTCCAATGTGCCTTCTCTGAATTACCTCCCTTGTTACCTTATGATGTATTGAGAGATAAGTTTTTGAGGTCTGAAACTACAAGAAGTAGCACCCCGCTTACTAAAACTTGCTGTATATAGGTAACAGAATGTAAAAAAACATGATGTCGCCTTTTGAAAATCACAGAAATGTTGAGAGATCTTGAATGAGGTCCATGTTTTTTGGCTTAAGAGTTTGCCAAAGCTGCGTGTTGTATATGTTAGGGCCAGTATTTTAAAATTATCTCCGAATGGATTTCATAAATACATAGCGTTCTTCCTGGGCCTTCCAAATAAATGTATAAAATTAAAATCTGCCTTAAAGCTAGGTCTTCAACTAGCTTATGCTGATTTAACTCCGAATCTTGCCATTAGCCATTTTCTGAGGTCTCGCCTAACCCCAGCTTACTCCTAAAAAGGCACCTTTTTAATGGGAGAGTGACCTGAATGGAGGTAATTCAGTGTCAGCCTATTGGAATTTAGTTATTGAAAAACAGACATAAATCAAGTTGACATACAGGTCACTTGCAGTAATCCCTGAAGTAACTGTTTTTTACTCATTGCATTGACATGTTTCAGACAATTCTATCTTGTTTCTTCCAGATAAGGTTACTTTCATGTGTTTTTCAGATGAAACCATGTTGGCCATTGCGTGGTACATATTTCATTATGTAGGAACATTTCCTTTTAAGCTCATTCACGCTTGACATGTGTAGTCTATTGTGTATTCCTGCCTTCAGGAGGACATTTTGTGGGCAAACATAGTCATATTAATCTTGCATTGCAAAAGAACACTTATATGTACATGTACAGTTAATTCCATTGTTTCTTGTGCGACACAAGTCTCCATTTTTACAAAGAATTTGATTTTGAAGTCTGCAGGCATTTTTTGTTTCACAAAAGGTGCTAATAAAATGGAGGTAGGCATTCTTGGCACACAACAAGTATTAATTGTAGATTCTAGCAGCACAGGGTTCTTGTTACACCCTGTCATGAAGAAATTAAAATCCTTCCACTGATTAGTTTTGGTTGACCCTCTGATTTATCTAAGCACCAAGGAGGTTTTTAGTCACTGTACGAATAATCCGAAAAGTAGTCTAATCTCACATGTAGCTGACACTTTTTATGTCAGACTTTTGTACTGAACATATGTTTATCATTGTTGTTGCATATTCGTACAAAACCCAACATTTGACAAATTAAAATGCCTGTGAGAAATAAAATGTGAACTCCTCTAAGGGACAATCAGTCATATAATCTGTGAGTGACTGGTAACATCCAGAGCAGTTACTGAATGTGTTTCATGTGTGGAGATAGCATGGAAAAAGCCAGCATGGCGGACTTATTGCTAGTTTTTGTTTTGCGATATCAGTGTTTTTCTTGGTCGACTTCCAACTGACGGCTTGAAGAAATGTAATATGTAGGTTTGAATTTTGAAACCATGCTACAAAGACCGGGACCAGCCTTACCACGTTTTTGTTCAGTAATAACATTTGATACTTTAGTTGTGTGACTTGTTAACAATTTATTTTGTGAAAAAAATTTGCTAACACCTCAATTTTTCTGAGGTTTTGGTCAGAAAAACAAAAAATGTTGAAAAGAGCTAAAATTTGGTTCTTGGAATCATATCAACCTAGTTGAAATTGGTCATCTTTCACCAGATCATTCCTAAAACTTTACACACCATGCCATTTTTATCCTGATTTGGACTTCAAAATGGTTCATCATTCTGCATTAACATATTTTCAGCAGTATTCTGTTGACATGTTGTGAAAGCAATGCATTCAGAATGCTTTTACAATTGCCTTCTTCCCCTCCTCCCACCCTCTTGTCACCATTACAAAAGTCCAAAATGCATCATAGATTTAGTCAGTGACATGGTTTCAAAAGTATTAACGGACCTTGCATTTTGTCAAAATCCATTTGGATACTCATAGATGATCCACCAGCATCCATATTCTCCTTGTCACTACTAGTTTTGTCAGCTCACCCTGATCACCTGACCATCGGTGGATCAATTAAACCATGTTGTATGCATATTGTCGGCTTAAATCAGATGGCATGTCAGGTATTTGATGTTCAAATTCCTATGAAAACTAATATTTTCTGTAACCAGTGTTACTACTCACTCTTCACAGAGGGTGCAAATGAAATACCAGAGCTAGAGTGCATTTGAATCCTCCCCCCTCCCCAGTTACCTACGCTACTTAGGTAGAATGATAATTTTACATGTTGGCGAGTACAGTGTGCTTTCTAGCACACTGTACTCGCACACTGTAGCTATGTTCATCTTAATTACAGGAAAATCTGTCTGACCATTATGCCAGTTTTAACAGAAAATGACAAACCATCAACGGTGGTAATTGACATGAAAATGACTGCTTGTATCAGTGAACTCAGACTACTATTTAATGTGACATGTGATTGGCTCAATGAAAATTACATGACCAATGAATTGTCTTGTTTCATAATACCAAATAAAAACACATGTCCACATCTCTGAGGAGACACATGGTATGAAAAGTGACCTCAACAAAGGTGGAAACTGCTCATAAAAATGCTAACATATGGCCATTGAAGTATAAGTTTATCAGTCTGATCACTGATAGCGATGGTTATATAACTAAACTGCAATGCAAAATATGTATGATGTATCTGTCTGCCGTGTACGGGCTGAAGCCTGTCGTGGAAATGCGAAAGGTGTTTCACTTGATGCGACAGTCAACTATTTATATGGTTGATGTATTAGATAAACAATGAATATCAAATGTAATTTAGTGATTAATATTTTAATTAGCGCTGTTTCCAAGTTAAAATCAAACAAACAGTATTATTTAAAACAGTACATATATATGACAATTCTGTACGAGAGGGTACCCTCATACCTGTCTAACCTGTTTAGTGTGCCTGTTCAAAGTACAGGCCTAGCTTATGGCCTACCCTGAGCATTGGTGTCCAATAACAAGGAAAGCGATGTTATACAAAATGTTATGGGTGCCATGATATCTCAAAAAGTACTGCATGTGTTGAGCTCATGGTTTGCGCACGTATACAGAGCTAAGGGGATATTCCATTGTTGATTCAGTGTGGACATATTAAATATCATAAATTACTAACTTCCTGACTGAGTGTATTGTGTATTAAAACTAATGTTAAACAAAATGTTAGGCATGTTAGAGGTGGTGTCTCAAAAAAGTACACCATGTATTGACCTGAAGTTTTACATGCGTATAAATCACTTTGACAGACGGGGATGTCTCTTATGTATTAGAATCAGTGTTAAGAATGGTATCTCCAAATATACTGCATGTGTTCAGCTCATGTTTTGTATATTTGTAAAGCATAATAACATGATCGGGATGTTACATTATTTTTACCCTGCATGTGTGATAATGGGGAACTCATAATCTCCTTCCTACCTTTTAAAAAAAAGGGTCCAAAGCTATTGTTCTTTCCTTTATTAAGTCACAATTATTGGTGTATGTGTGATTATAAAACTCTTATGAAGTACACAGGCACTGACAGAAAAAAACATTTTACTAGGATTTGGACCTCTTCCTCAAGTCTCCCCATTGGGAGTAAATTACAAAATTCATGGGTTCATGAACAAGACTATGTATTATGAGCAGTATTTCTGATCTCCATTACTGATATTTTGCATGATACAGACATTAAATAATTTCTGTAAGACTTTCGGTTTTCAGTTTATTCAGAAAAAAAATTCTTGCCTGATTAATGAACAGGACTTAATTTCTACTTCTTGTATCTATAGTATATTCTGATAGTCAGTAGGCTACTCAATTTCCATGCTGTTTAAAGAGGCTTCGCTGGAGATTTTTGACAAATGATAATTTTTTTCCGTTTGCCAAGAATAGCTGAAATTATTGCTTTTCGAAGAGTATCAGACTCGTATCTGCATTATTTGCAATGTGCACATGATTGTAAAGTTTAAAAAGTTATAATAAAGCAGGCTGCATAATAAATTTTTTGAACTTTATTACAGCTTTTGAACAGCAACATATGTACAGAGGTGGCTCATAATTTGTATAAGGTTATTTGGGCTATTCTAAAATAATAGCAGAAAATCGACTGGATTTTCGCTGCTTGACTTTTTTGCCAAAAATCTTCAAAATAGCATCTTAAATGATGATCACATCTTAGTGGGTCACTGTCATATAAGTGATAGGAGTATTATGTAAAACACCAATCAAATAAATCTTTGCAGTGGAAGCCTACATGTGTATGCAAAGGATGCATGTGCCCTGTCAAGCTATATTGATAACACTGCAGTGAGACGTTAATTTGCCCAGTTGTCACAAGTCTGGCTTAGCATGTTTAAACCGTTCATGTCTTATCTTTTCTTAAGGGCACTCTTATCCAACCTCCTATCACCCATTTAGTTAAGTCCAGAAAGAAATGTTCCAGAGCCCCCAAACAATTTTGTGTATGCACGTTCCTCCTTTGTTTGGTGCAAAATAGAGGATGAACGATAGAACACTTCACCCATATCCCATATAATGATTCAGTGCTTGTGCATATATACATGTAGTCTGTAACTCTGCTTTGCATGCAAATCCTCCAGAAGATAGAGGATGATATGACAGTACAAAACAAAGACTTATCGGTAGCTCGCATGTGTCAGTTATGAGACCTGCTATATATTCACTTCAGTTCAGGGGTTATATATGTACCTTGGGGTCAATTTCCCACTTAGCAACCTAGAAATAATTGGTTTACACCTCCGCCTGTCAATCCATCGCAAAACACTTTTCCAGAATTTTCGGTTGTACTACTAGTAAATTGAGTTTCACTTTATTCCGGCCATTTTCTTTTGTCAACTTTCATGTAGCTATTATTCTGATGGCACAAATGGGAGGGGTTATTCAATGCAAAAAGCAATGCTTCCAGAATTATGGCAGTTTTTATGCTGGTTTGGACTTTGATGATCTCTGAACTTCCTTCAAAATGGTTTATTCTGAAATGAGTCTTGGCACGTACCTTCTATTTTCAAAAGTAATGGCTGCTGTTGATATGTTGTCAACATTTCGCTTAGCTACTATTCTGACAGCGCAAATAGGGTACACAAGTATTGTGAAAGCAATCCTTGCAGAATTTATGTTTCTCCTCCATCGCAGACTTAGTCATTGACATTGTTCCGAAGTGAATAATTTGTTTCTTAAATACCGTGGGCAAACAGCCAAAACTAATTTGTGCCCAGTGATCATTAATGAAGTTTTTAATACATTTTATACATTTGCTTTTACTAATGCAAAAGCATCATTATTGTTAGACTGTATATATGGTACCTAAATGCTTGAAGCATGTCGTAATAAAGTTTTTATTCTGTGATCTGTTAGGGAAATAGTGATCAGGATGTCCACCTTTATTACCAAGTCTTTGCTCTCTGCTAAGAGTTTTTGTGTGATTTGTGTGAACATTTTCACCACCACAGCATGTTGCTGTTGCACAGTGTTTTCAGAATTTTCACAGCTCAATTCAAACTACCCTAAGAAATCTTTGTCAGTGCAACTTGTTCATGATTTTTAGAACAATATTTCAGTGTGTTTTAGTGAACATTATCACCACCACGTGGAGATGTGCATGTGACTTTGTTGCTGTCATGGCTTAAATCACTGTCCTTGCATGTTCAAGTAGCAAAGTGGTCTATTAAGATAACCCAGAATCGTATCTTTTTTTGTCTAATTGTACTTAACACATATGCTGGTGCATTATGAAAGCTCAACATTATGTATGCTAAAACAACATGTTGAAATTCTGCTGTGGCTGGTTATACACTTCAGTAAGGCAAAATAGTCACAAGTTTCTCAGATGACCAATTTTTCTTGCTTGTGAAATTACCTGTAGTGTGTGTTTGACATAACATGTCTTAGGCTTTGCTGCACAGTCTCCATGGGGAACTATTATTTTTGATCTGAACATTTACTTGTCATTCTTGATAGGTAAATAAATAACTTGGGTGACAGTAAATAATTGTGACCGTCTACTTGTTATCCTCCTATTCTAGATGGGGGACGCTTGGGAAGCAGACACCTGTATACGTGGCTACGCAGTGAAGGCCTGTACAGTATGTTGTCCGTTGACATTTTTGGTCTGCTCTTTATGATGTTGATATAGTATGTGCATGCTTGGTTTTCAGTTTTGGAATAAGCATGCATAAATTTTGCAGATTTTTCCTTGCCTCCTGTGGTTGGTCGATAATCAGGGAGGGAGAGGGATGTAAAGCGTCGTCTTTCTTTGTCAATTATTGTTGCATGTCTGATGAAAGTTGTGTGCTTATAAATTAGATATTGTGGATTTATACTACATTTATCTACAACATTTTACAAGGGAAAAAATGAGAGGGGCTTGTGGGGGGTGGGGGGGGGGGGTCAGGGTGTGGTTATGTAATATCTTAATTTACCTATACTAATCACTCAAATGGTCTGTGCACCCTCAAGTGTAAAGAAAACTAACATTCATTGAGTGCATGCATCACTTATTTAGTGCACCCACTAAGGAAGTAGGTAATGTAAATGTAACAGTTTTTTTTTTTTTTTTGTTCTCTTTTTGTCATAGAAAGCTACAGTAGACATGGGATTAAATTGATCTTGGCCTGGGTGGATTTGTTTTATGTTCACAGTAGCAATAGTGAATAAGTGATAGCAGTGTAAAGATAGATGTTATTCTCAGATAATTTTATTTTGACGATGACAAGATAACGAACACTGTGGCATGGGACATTTTAATCCATGTTCTGCAGCAGTTTTTGCAATGCAGCAGGATTTGTTTTTGTTCTAGTATGGGACAATTCACTTCTCTTAGCAGACATACTGCTGTCTGATATTTAGACACAACAGCATCTTGAATTATGTAGATTCTTTTTTTTTCTCCACACTCAAGCTATTAAATTTTGACATCTTTTATGCATTATGTTCTTATGGCCAGCATTATGTTCTTACACAAAATAGATGGAAGATATAATTTCATTACAGTGTCTTTTGTAGTCATTTGTAGGCAGATCAGTGTCAACAGAAAACAAAAATCATTCGTTACATGTATGTATATACATGAGGTAATAATTAAGTAGTACATAGAGATTTATTCAAAGATTACATTTTTATAAACTACACTGAACTTCAACCTTTGTGTCAACAACTTGTACAAAAACTGAAACAATAAAATGAACAGGAATTTAACTTCTATGAACTGTTTTAGTTTGCGTCAGAAAAAATTTGCAGAAAAGTTTTGTTTATTACTGAATGTCATTGCACAAAGCTTAAAAGTTCAGACACATATATTTTTCAATACAAATGGACAACATACATGCATGCTTTAATTAACCTCTTGCAAGTTATTTTTGATTTTGATAATTTATATTTCCTGTTGGTTTCAAGAAAGGTGTTATAAACTATTTTGACGAGTCTGATATCAGATGCACTTGTATATTACTACATGTGCCTTGTTTTTTATTAATTTTCTATTTTTGTGTGTGTCTTCTGTAAGCATTTGCTTGTCTATGCTTTTGTTAGTATAGTCTCCATGACTGCTAAAACAGCTACATGCATACATAGATACATTTAATGCTCTTTTTCTGTGTGAACTATATGGCTTGTTCACTTATGTATTCACTTGGCACTTGTGTTCTAGAAATACAGTCCCGGAAGGAGAATGCCTGCATTCCACTGATTTTATATGAAGAAAAAGACATTCATTTTGAAAAAAACTGCTTTAAAGCTTCGAAGATGACAAGTATAGATCTTCTAAGAGAGCAAATGTCAAACCAAGGAAATCATACTAATTCTTTCTTCACTAAACCTGCGTTTCTGTGCTACATGTTTCTCTTAATATTGGAGAATCATTCCACATATTCCTGTATCCTGATTACCCAATATTCAGTGGATTGTGCCTTAGCCCAGTGTTGCCAACTGCGCAAAGTTTCATCACTAATAGACAAAATAAACATGAGGAAAAACACACCCTGCTTAGCACAGGTAATAATAGCAAGAAGGCACACACTAAATTTAGAGCAGAAGAAATGAACTTCTAAGGGATGTTCAATCTTTTAGTTCTGTCCAATTTATCTGTTGGATAGTGTTTAGCTAAGCAAAATTTATTACGGAACAGTTGGTGGTTACTTTTTTTCTCAGGGGCTATAAATCAAACGAATCACCTGTTTATTCATATCTGGCCTTCCCTTTAAATATATTATCATCCTAACCATAGAAAACTAAACCTACAGCAACTGTCACTCAATTTTTAGCATTTATGATAGTGTATCTACAAAGTGTTACAAGGGCAACAGTACCAATTTCTCTTTCGGCTGCAAGGGACATACCGCAAACGTTAAAAAAGTTGTGGTGGTGTTGTAGACGTCGTCAACATAAAGTCGAGACTTCAAGGTATCTGCTGACACATGTCTGACTTTGTGTGAACAGTTGAATATTCAGTTTTATCCAGGGTTTCCCTTCGACCATCAACTCACTCAAGTCACTGTACTAAGAAAGCCTGACTTTTTTTTAGTCAGTTACCTCCCCTTTTTGTCTAGATGCAGGGAGGTTGAGCAAACTTGAAATGTCAGACACAGTATTGTGTTGTAATTATGCGGCCTAATGTGTAACTGTTCTGCTGTACAGATCATTGGGAATTATGAATACTTCGTATTTGGTTAAAATTGGACTTAAAATTTGCTTTTATTCTATTTTATTGTTTACATGTGTGATCCACGAGCGTAAGTTGTGTTGTGGGAATCTTCACTCTGCATCATTTGCATGTTATCTCGCCAGGTGGACAGTTTAGAAAAGTGATGGATTTCTCCTTATAATTCTCTTAATTGACATTTTTTGGAAAATATTGGCCTAGGTGGTTTAGTTATGAGTCATATGCAACTCATATTTGTATTTAGCTGAACCAACTCAAAAATTCAGAATTTCTTTCGACGATATGTCCTTTTGAGTGCTGTAAGTGCTATCATTGTTATTTATTAGCATGTCTTGGCATGCTAGAGTCTGCTAATTTGTTGTTTGTAACATACAGGGCAAAGCTTATATGTAGCTTCACAGTTATTATTTATATCTAGATTTATGAATGATTAATTCATGTCTGAACTCACCTTTTGGAGGTTTATTCCAGCCCTGCCCCTTACCCTCCAACTTTTGTATATCTGCTTGTCTTGCTACTGTTATTATCACATGAAGACTTTCTTTTGATGGTGTTCTGTTTCCCATGACTGTGTCAGTAAAATCAGTGATGCAAAATTTCCTGTGGGTTATGTTGGTGATGGTGAAGTAAATTAGTCTGTAGTTCCTTGTGATGGGAATATTGACAAATCAATTTTCTACCCATTGTTTAACTCATGACCTTATCAACCCAAAAAGTTTTACTTTCGGTGAGTGGAAGTGTATTATATTTTTGTCTGGACACTTTCCTAGCATTCTCTGACACAAGGCGCATGCTTAGCAAAGATCACTATTGTCTGCTTGCTTAGTTTCCTGTGTGCACTTTGACCTGACCTGCACTCATTTACTTGTTTAGCATGAAAGGCTCTGGCATGGGGTATTACCAGGCAATTGCTAGCGTTTTCAAGTGGTCATTATTCAAGTGCTAATTTTTAAGCTGATAGGATTGTTTCACTTATTGCTTATGAATCTGTGACAATCCATGGTCAAATAGATTGTTTCTCCAGAATAGTTCTGAGCAAAAATTTACTGTTGGCTCTGGCTTGTTGGCTAAATTGAAGATGATCAGCCATCATACATGTAGTATAAAATAGTATGACTAGTCCTGTTTTTGTCCAATAGATTTTCGGGGAATCCCCAGCCCGCGTTATAAGGACAGGCCTCCTACGAGACTTAATCTGACATCTCGTACAACAGATATTCCGGAGGGAATGGCAGAAAGTCGAATGAGTGAGAGCCGATTGGCTACACCATCTTCAGGGGGCAGACTGAGCTTAAAGGGGTCATCTTTGCCAGTGCCTATTGGTGGTAGCCGAGAGAGTGGTAACGTACGCCGTGGCACAATGGACTCTAGGTCATCTGCCATGCAATGGAAAAATCGACCTTAATGTGTGTTCTTGCTTCTTCTACCAAAAGTTCTATAAGGGTGTTTGCCCTTGCAGTGATCTGTCCAGAGTGGATGGTTGAAGAACAGTTTTATTCATTTCAGAACATTCAGAGTACATAGATCTTGTTACAGTAACTATGTTACTACACAACTGCCAAGATTACAAAGCCCAAAAGACCCTCTGACTTTTGATGTACATACATTATATGTGTAAAACTTCAGTGGATAGTGGTATGAATGTGAAAGTAATATTTTCAGTGAGGGAGACGTTGGTTGCTCAGTTTGTTGTTTTTTCTTGTCTTAAGGAATTTTTTTTTTTATGCCATCCAGAAAAACATTTTAAGGTACACAATTATGAACAACTGGCATTAACACAGGTGATGCTATGTGATCCATTTATGCTTCACCAGTTAACCCCTGGTATTTTGTATTGCTAATTTGCTATAGTGGCTGATTGGATGTCTTTGCAATATTGTTTTTTGTGGCTATTGGTGCAGCATTGCGTGACAAGGTGAACAAAAGTGAAATGATTTATTTATTTTTGAACATGGTATAGTATCATGGACGCATTTCACATGTTACAAAAGGCAGGTAAAGTTCATAAAAACACCAACAAAAACATATATCCTCTTGTGCAATACCATTCTATTTCCTACACAATTTGTGTACTCTATGGGAGTATACAATATACACACCTGAAACAAAGGTTACCCATGTATACTATGTTCTGTCAAAGAATATTATGGAATTTTTTTTTCTTTTCTTTTTTCAGTATGTACAGGTTTAGTCATACATGAACATGTAATGTCTAAGCAAATTTTGTCATTTTTATGTATTTCTGAATAGCATTTATCACTACTAAACAGTGATGTGAAGGCATACATACCTTTTGCTGCATTGCCCAAAGACCGCTGTTGTGTGAAATCCCGTTTTAGCAGTGGTAAAAATGAAGAAAAATTAATTAAGTATAAGGCAAAGAAGGCTACATTTTCTAGTTAAACTTATACAGTAGTAGGTCTGTTAATAGATTTCTGCTTATCCTCATTTTTACCGAACAGTTATTTGAACCTCTTCCCTTTCATTGGGACTTTCAGAGGACATCCAAATAATGCCTGAAGTCAGGTAGATTAAGTGAAAAAGGTTGGGTGTGGAAACCAAGGAGGAAACTTCTTACTATTGTTGGTTAATATATTGACATGAACTGGGCAGTGTGGATTTCATTTGTTTTATTTTTATTCAACTATATCAATAAATGTTTATAACAGGCCATGTCAATGCATATTAGTGTTTGGTTACATTGCTTTCAAACTTACTCTATGAATCTCATGTACTTTGTCTGTTGTGTTTGCTACATGAACTACCTCACTGTTGTATGTGATTTTTTCCAAGCATTATTTGATGCCTTTTATTCATGTTTACTGGAACAGCCACTTCGCCTCGGCCAGTATCTAGGGAACGTGAGCGCAGAACCAGTACTAGACTACATCGAGGTGTTCCAACAAGTTCAGAACTGGCCCGAGATCCCACAAGAGTGCATGTATCAGCTGCCCTCATGCAGCAAGGGCTTATCAGTGGAATTAACTCTGGATTACGTAGAGGAAGCGCTTCAAAAGATGGTGAAATGATGGCAAGGGCAACATCTGCTAGACATTTAAAACATTGATGAGGTAGAGACCCGTCAGACATGGCCAAAATGAAAAAGAAGAAACTCACAAAAAGAATTCCCATGAAGTACAGGCATCAGAAGTGACAGTAAATTTGGCAGAAATAGTTTTGGCAGAGGATGATGTTGACCATGCATGTAACAAATGAGGTATGACGTGCATATTATTCCTGGCAGTTTTGCAAGATGTATATGATAAAGAAACTCAATTGATCCTAAAATGATTCTCTTGAGTTTTGTACCCTAGATTGTTTGTATCCATTTGATGTTAGCCGATGAAGGCTACATTGAAATTGGTGCTACTATGCGAAGTCAAAACCAATGTGAATGAAAAGTGAAAGCCTGACAGTTTCTCGACATGGTTTTACATGCCCAGAAAAGCTATCCAAAGATGAACACCAGATCAAGTGAAGAGGTTGCTGCAGCGAGAGATTTTTTGCACACCTAAGGAATGAACAGGTCATTTTGTTTATGAGAGAGGATGAGACCGAAGGATAAGTCTTAGTTTTACAACAATCTAATCTAGTACCATCTTTGAACAAGATGGATCTAACTAAATGTTGTTGTGCAAACAAGAGCTGGGTTTTGGGAAATATGTTACATTGTGCATGGTTTTTACAAAGGTAAGTCAACAGGTAAGCTTTTAGCTTAGAGACTACATGTAAAACACTTCATGTATTGGACACTGAAGATTTTTAAGCATGTAAAATGAATGGTTCATAACCTAGATTTATAGAATTGACTGTTGGCCACATGATTATCACATGGAAATAGACTGCACCTGACACTGTTTACCCAAGACACCATGGTTGGGCCTCAGGTAAGTCACTCCAAAGTCACAGCTATTTAGTTCTTTTCCATTCTTAAGTACATCCTTTTAAATACAGTGACCTGAATTGGTTAGAAAACCTTAATTAATTTATGAAAAGTAAAAAAGATAATAATGATTGGTTTACTTCCATCATTGTTGTCATAGTTAGCACTGTTCATCTTGTTCATAAAAAATTGTAGTGAACTTGATAAAAGCATTGTGCGCTTCATCAGATCACGAATTGTTTAAATCAGTCTAGTCTTGTACCACCTGCAGCATAGGTATTAGCATGATGTTGCTAAGTATCCTCTGTAGTTTAGTTACTGGAGATTTGGTTTCTGGTCAAATCTTGATCGGGCTGATGTACAACTGTTATGTGTGCCTACTGGTTTTAGTTCGTGATTGTTAGTAAAACTTTGTGATATCAGATGCTAGTGATGAATGTCTTTACCTGTTCACTGTATTATCAGCTTGTGATAGCTGCCTTTATTCACCCTGGACATGGCAGTAAAAAATGTACATCAAATACATTGAAGATGTGGCTTTTGTCCTGTCATTTTCTGGTAATTATCCGATGTAAGGGAGCCCATTGTTTTTCTAATTAATGTTCTGCAACCTCGCCCAGTTCGTAAGAAACACACTTCAGCCACTGAAGAACTCGATAATTCACTAAGTTCATTTGTTTCATTTTTTTTTTAGGATACATGCATCTGGGATTAATCTGTTAAAATCACATAAATGCATGAAGGATGTACATGTATTTTGTTGATCCATGGATATAATGATCAGTGTAATAGGTTATTAACTTGCCCAGTAATGTGCAGGTGAAATGAAAAGTGACTGGGATATAGGTATGTTTTGTCAATGACCTGTAAATATTTTGAACAATATTGTCAGCTGGTCGTGGCTACTGCTGTCCATTGCCATGACACCAGTGGGCTTTTATTTGTATATTGATCAAATCATTGTGCATACAAGTACTCCCTCAAAATTTGTAAAGTGTGTTGCCTTTCTGTGTATTTTATCTCTTGTCGATTATTTCTGTTTTCTTGATTTGAGTTTTGTGTACAATGTATACCCCTAGTGTGAGTGTGAGAGACAATTGTACGATTGTGTGACTGAAATGCAATAGACCTTGTCTCTTATATAAGGTAATTATTACTGTATACATGTACAACAGTTGTAACAATATGACTGATGCAAATAAACTCCACTGTTAAAGACATTGCACTTGTTCCCATCCATTTTTAAAGACTCCCTAATTCTTAAAGGACAAAGCAGCACCTGGCTAAAACATATTTCAGTCAAAAGCCGGATAGCCAAGCTTTTTAAAAAGTATCATACTTTATTATTTTAATGAGATTTTACCGAATAACATGTAGAACAAAGTGACAATTCTGCACAAATGGTTGGTGTGAATCGAGGCTGCCATCTTGAGAATTTTGTACAATCAAACACGTTGCTATCAGATTGTGCGGCCTAAGCTGTGAGGTAGTCTGTATCATATACAGACGTAAAATCAGTTGATTTACAAGATATGTTATAATCAGTGACGGTATCACAAATTATGTCAGGCAGCAGCAAACTGTCTCCATCTGCCCATGAAACCTGAGGCGTACTTACACACGCAGTTCAAAATAAATAAATAAATAAATAAAATTTTTCGCCCTTCATATTACCATTTAGTCAGAATGCAGTTGCTAAATAACAAATGTCAGTGAAAAATTCATTAGGGATGCCGAAGGTTTATGGGAGTGAGAAGACAGCATCTCATCAGACAATACTTAAAATTAATTAAATCTTATGATATAATATTTTTCTCTAAATTTATTAGAACTGAAGAATTTAAATTTTGCCCTTTGTCTTTCTCGCATACAAGGGGTGTTTTTTCTGTTTTGCTGTGTAAAATACAGTGAACTTATTGAAACGCCATGTAGTTCTTTCTCCCATGTCCGCGATAACTACATGTAGGTGAACACTACTCTCAACTTAAAAGCCACCACTTCAAAATGGAAGCATAAAATCCAGCTGCAGTCGAATGCCTAGATCAGCCCCAGTGTTGCTTAGGTTTATTTCCATTTGCATCAGAATTGAGCATAAACCCAATTGATAATAGTCCTATTGTAATTTTGTCAACATTTAATAGGGGTCAGAATTACTGGTGCCAGCACATCCCATCCGGAGGCTATGACCTAAAAAAGGAATACCCGGCCGTTCAGTCTAATGTAAACATTTGCTCACGGGCATACATAAGCCAGTTAAATTTTTGTTAAATCAGGGGGAACTACTCTCTCTGTCACTAAAATAAGGGGACAATACTTTGGTTAGTTTAACGAAGAATGTAACGTAAAGCCATTTATAGTGTGGTTTGGGTTATGGGATTCATTTTTATTGTTTCTTGACAGCTTTAAACCATACATCAGAGATTCGAGGCAGCGCTGATGGCAGTCGTTGATCGCTCTACAATAAAGACTTGTGGACGTCACTCGTTTTGGATGCGTTGTATTTTACTGACTTGGGCCATTCGACGGTTAGCTAACTGCTATTCCTCCATGGAAGATGCAGAACAGCATCTGTGGTGCTTTTCTCCTCAGCAAAATGTTGCCTCAAGTGGTCGTACTTTATGGGTCTGATCATTTGGGACAGGAAGTTGTGCTCATGGATAGTAATTCTAACACTACTTATGAGAATATACTTAGTAAATGATCTAGAGCCATGCGAATGGCTGACTGAAACCAGTCTGTCTGTCTGTAATATGTACGATTTTGTCCACGCCAGTGCGAAGCATGTCGCAGCAATTACATGTATTAGGCATAAGATTCTCACTCACACTATGGGGCCTCCGTTGTCAAGTGGGGTTAGAATATCAGCGCTGCGCCGTGGCTTGTGCTGGCTTTCTCTCCGGTCGAACCGGCCCCAATAGCGCAGTTGGTAGAGCGTCCGCTTCGGGAGACGGTAGATCCAGGGTCGGATCACACATAAGACCTTAAGAGAGGAAGTTATACTTTCCTCGCATGTTAAACATGAAGGGGATAGTGCAACGACCAGTTGACCCATATCAATATAACGGCTCGGGCGGGGCAGCTTGCTTGCCTTCGGTAAGTCGTCTCGGTGAAGCGGCTCTAGAGTAAAGAGGGGTGGAAATCCATCATGCATCAAGGAGGCATATTACATGCACTCAAAAAAACTCCTTTGTCCGTCATATGACTGAAAAAATTAAATACGACGCTAAACCCCAAGCAGTCACTCACTCTCACGTTGTACGTGGGAAGGTCTGTGTGCAACCTGCTGGCCGTCGTAGTATTGAAATATGAAATATTTTGGAGTACAGCATAAAACACCAATCAGTTAAATAAATAAATGAAACTCGCATTAAGTGTGCAAAATGACCTGGAACTGTGCGCCGATAGGTTATTTTGTTCACATTTCAATCTGTTTTAGGAGTCTGCCCTTGTGCATATTTTTCCGGCCATTGAGTAGCAAATTTGTGAAGGACATATATTGGCTATTATATGGGACATAACTCTGGCATCATATGTTTCTTAAATTCTCACAAATTGTGCCAGATAACCTGAAGTGGTGCATTGTCAGATTGTTTTTTCACAAATTGATTTTTTCAGTAGTTTTCTGGACTTGCTCTTCCTACAAAAAAATAGGAAGGGCAAGTGATAAAATTAATAATGTTGACTTTATTGCACCGGAATTCGGATCTTAAAATTTTTCCCCTTTTCAAATGTAAGACTCGGGTATGATATGGCATGCATTGTACATGTAGGAATCTCAAACTCACACAGGACTCTCTGTAACCGAGTGATCTTTTCCGACGATTGCTGCAGCTTTCCACCAATGAGGTCAAGGCTGGAATCTGTGTTCTCCCAGGCTTAAGTGAGTAAACCTGTGTCTGTGAAGCCCTCCTCCATGCTCTGTCGACTGACACATTTATGGGCTTAAGTGGAATATATGGTGTCCAAGTTTAACGTGAAAGATTCTTGAATTCACACCTACTGAGGAAAATGATCATGATCTGAAGTGATGAACGTGTATCAGTTATGGTATCTTAATTAAAGAACAACTCATGCTGAGGGGAAGGGGGACATACATCTTTGCAATCTCTGATTGCTTTCTTGTTTGATTTGTGTTTTACACTGTACCGAAGAATACTTCATTTGAGCTCCTGACCGACCTTCCCACTGAATTCTGTGGTGGCTTCGTAAACGAAACGCTTTAAATTGATACAATAACGCGTTGTAAATCTGGTCTCGATTTTAAGACAGAGTCTCCTAGTATTCCGACATTTTTGTGATGTCAAGAAATGCGGATATATTTAGTAAATCGATTAGTAATAAAACATTGGTCATCTATTTAATTACTATGTATATACAACATTTTTCAAATGAAAGTAAGCACTGGAACAGTTATGAAAGATATCCCAGAAGAATGGCGCGGTCTAGACAAGAGTTCCGCGGCAGGAATCCCCATGACATTCTGGGAACGGGAAGGTGTCTGGTATGATTTGTGCCTCTGTTGTCATTTCTAGTGCCGTGCCATCTGCACCAGGGAACGTCATCTGCAACAGATCACATATAGGTGCAAAATAATAGGGGACAAAAATATTGTTCATCCAAAAAGATCTTCCACACAACATGAAAACATTTTGAAAACATGTCAAAACAGGTACACACAGGAAACCACCGTTCTTCGATGTCCCGACAACAGGCTGGTGAGCTCGCGCTGGTTATGGTCAACAGCGTGTGAAGAATTGACAAGACTTTTATATCGTTTGATTTTGTTGATCAAACTCTTAGCCTACAAACTGCAGGCACTTAAAGTTGAGGGTTGCAGCATATATTATTTTGTGAAATATACCTAAAAAAACCCTTTAAATTCTAACATATTATATGTTACATGGTAGGCATATATTACATAAACTCTCCGGCCGTTAGTGGGAAGGTCAGCCACCAACCTGCGGATGGTCGTGGGTTTCCCCCGGGCTCTGCCTGGTTTCCTCCCACCATGATGCTGACCGCCGTCGCATAACTGAAATATTCTTGAGTACGGCGTAAAACACCAATCAAATAAACAGATTAAATATATTACATAAACTGCCGTCGTAAATAGGTGAAACTGTCTTGGGTACGGCGTAAAACATCAATCGAATAAATATATTACTTATAATGTTGATTTTATCGCATCGGAATTCGGATCTTAAAAATTTTAGTTCGGTGGGGCCGTACCCCGGCAATTTCAAAAGTCGGTGAGGCCAGCTAAAGTTCTGGCGCCCCCCGCCCCCTCTTTCGACCCAACCATTAAAAAATACACCACAGTGAATGTTCATTGTTTTCATTGAATCGTTTTTTGTAATTTCCAAAGTGGGCAATGTAACTCAAACGGAGTGAAAACTCACGTCTATTAATTTTGGAAGGCCTTTTATCCTCAAGCACTCAGCAAAACTCAATGCAGCAATTGTCTTATTTTCTGGAATATTTTCAACAAGGCGATAATACTCAAAAACAATTCTCATGTTTTATGAAGCAATACCTGCATGTTTTCTATCACAAAGAACACATGGATATAGATATCGAGTTTAGCCTACTTAAGGTTTTATCATAATTTTGGATAGGAATTTCCTTGTGCAATTTTGTGGATGCCTCTAGCTCCCCCGTTCAAATGATTTTGCATAGATTTTCAAGTTAAAGGCTCCATACATCTGCTTGTATTTACTTTAATTATAGAAAAGGCATTCAGAACATGTCTCCGGACGTCTGGAATATCGGAGCTTCCGGGGCCTCGAGGGCCACTGGAGCCTCGCCTATATTGACTGGGATAGTTGTTCCGCTTGCCTGTGTACGACCCCACCATCTCCCCACCTCGCTGTTTGCAGGCCTCATTACTCTGGTCAATGTATAAATAAATATTGTTCAGTTTATCCGCATGCGCTATTATACAATAGGCCTAAATATTTCAAAACTCACACAGCGAGTAGCGGTGTTCCAATGGATCCGGTAACTAAATTTGTGCCAGAATGTGCATTATAGGCCTTCTTTGTCACAAGCTTGAGGATGGATACTTTTTTCTCTCAACACACGCTGAAACGCACATAATACGGCTATAGAGCACTATAGGGTGCAAGAGTTTCCGGGGCCTTGGCCTCCCCTCATTGGTTGGGATAATGCACTCCCCACTTTACATTTGCTTCCTACGCCTCTGTATAATATATGAGATTTAACATTCCGGTAAACAATTCTAGATTAAGTCGAAACTTCGCTTCACAACGCGCCATTTCTGTAAATCTCGCTCTTTGGATTAAATTGCGCTTATCTCCTAAGAATGTTGCCTTGTTTTCGGAATCTCGTCCTAATTTCGCTCTGTCGCCCGAATGTCACTCTTCCCAAGTCGAGCTGCAAAGCTCAGCTTTGAGAGTCAGATCAGTAATTTCGAGAGTGCCGCAACATTTTGACGAGATCAAGAATATAGGCGACATTAGAGCCAATGCAGTGTGCGAGACTCGAAATTCAGACGAGATTTAGACCAGATTTGACCAAAAAAAAATGAACGAGCAGGCGAAATTGGAATGAGAGCACGAGGTTCAGTCATCAAAGCGAGATTCAGACTCAGGCGCGCTATTCACACAAGATTCTTGACCGAATATCATTGAAATCTCGTTGGAATCTCGACAAAATGTTGCGTTGTCGTTCTAATCTCGAAGGAATGTCGACTAAATCGTGTACGGCCGATCTAACATCGCTGTTCCTGGCTTGGGGCAAACATATACGATAGAGCCTGGACGCTTCCATGTATTTGACTCATTGACGTTCGATGCAAACCAGGATTCAAGTCCCTGTGCAGTAGATGGGATCGTGATCGTGGGTTGATCAATTCTATTCTTTAGTTGATAGAGGATTGTTATCACCATACCCAATAGAGTTAGGCCTATGATGTACAGCAGATCGCCCTATCCTACTGACATGCATGCCCTTACCTGAATAAAAAAAAGCGGCCCAGCCTTCCGCTGGATTGTCGAACTCCACCTGGTACATGTTATTGCCCTGTTTGATAAACGATTAGGGTATACAGTTATATATGTAAGTATACAGATATTCATTAAAAGATTTGAAAGATTCATGTGCGAAAAATAAGGCTTCTTCGAACGCTCTGTGTTTGTATTCACTGCAGGTATTTCACAATGACATAGTAATCCTACATATTTTCCAACCATTTAGTTTTGTACATAAAATAAAAGATAACCCCCGCCCCCCATCCACAACAAACAATTTTCGGTAACATTAAATTTTAAATTAGTTGAAGAGGGCTGCGCTGTTTTCGTGACGAATGTACATAGAAAGATGTAAAATATGTATACAGAGTAATACGAAATACTTTTGTGAGGGTCACAGAATCAAACAGGGAGGAAGATCTGCGTAAGAATGTCTGATAAGTGCTTTTAATGTATGTCTCTTATAGCGGGGAATCTTTCTGACATCGCCTTTTGGATCGCTTTGTGCGCACTCCTTTGTTCTAACACTGGTACATTATAGTAGCTTACCACTTCCTGTACGTCAAATGTCAGCCATGGAACGGGGTGTGGAAAGGGTTTCGTAGGGTTGCCAGGTGTTCCCACTAAAGGCGGAAATCCCTCCTGAAAAGAACGCATGGTTAAAATACGTTAACGATAGTAATGATAAGAGAAAAAAATCAGTGCCACACAGATATCGCTAACCCCGAGTTTGTGTTTTACAATGTGGTTGTACATGGGTATTTGGGTGAAAATCTTCAGATGACAAAAGAAGGTCAGCCAGCAACCTACGGATTGTCGTGGGTTTCCCCCGGGCTCTGCCCGGTTTCTCCTCCTCCATAATGCTGGCCGCCATCGTAAAAGTGAAGTTTTCTTGAGTACGGCGAAAAACACCCAATCAGACAGATCAGATGATATAAACACTAATTTGTGCCCTACTACATTCATTCAAGTCATTAAAATTAGTCCGATTGTTCTTTGGACGAGATGATAGAACGCTTTTCCTACAGATTATATATACAAAGATTTGAAACGTTGAGTAATGCTGAATATAGAACGGAATCTTTCTAGTCATAGAATGCAACAGGGAGGAAGATATGTGAATGTACACTGAACAAAAAAAGAAATTTCACGTACTCGTTTATGTTCCAAACATAGGCACTACCTATATGGAACAAAGTGTGTGGAAAGGAAAAAATCTAGTGTGTGAACGTAATGAGCGCATACTAAAATAGATCAGGCATTACATGCATTTGTCAGTAAATGTGCAAATCTGTATTATGACTGTATCCTTGCCCATATTTTTACACAGCACAACAACCAACGATCAAAATAATCTCCAGAACTCATAGACTATACAGGCCATATCAAGACTACACACTAATTAAATCCTTTCTAATTATATGGCATTATGTTGTAAGACAATGAAATTGGCAAGAGCATGCAGAACTTTATAAATTTTAATCTTAATGACTCAGACTATGACACAAAACAAAGCCAATTGTATATTCCCTCTGGGACACCAACCGACTTTTTGGGAAATTTCTGGCATAAAGAGTATCAAATTAATCATCCAAAGTTCATTTCTTCAGCTGTTTAGTAATATAAAATATGGTATTTTCAAAAAAACATAGGTGGGGTGCTCTACATTACCACCTGAGAGTTGTTTTACATGGCAGTTTACACACATATCTGAGAAATGCTAGAATATTGTTTTTGAACATAATTAGATTAATCTTAATTGCTGGAGGAGTTTATATAGGTTGTATATATTCAATGCTTAATGACGATTATTGTGAGTTTTCATTGTTGAGCTATGTCTGTGACAAATTTGTAAACATCTGACACGAGGACGCCGTTGGTAGACCCTCCACAGTCAACAGTAGCATGATGGTGGCGCTTTTTGATTTCACAGGGACTAGCCACCTGTATATTCAGTACTGCTTCCTCTCGCATTAACAACAGCAAGGCAACGTTGTCTCACTGATTGCCTAACACCCCTGAATTTGGCATTGGCAACCTGCGCCACTGCCATACCAACATGGCACCCAGCTCTTGTGTTGGAATGTTGGAGGCCTAGGTCACGAACAGGCATGGAGCGGTACCAGCTCCGGGTCAAGGACCTGGTCACGATATCCCGCTGCATTGAGGTACCCACCAATTAAGTCAGCAAATCGCAGTGTAAAACTCTGGTTCAAGAGCAGGTGAAACTGGACACCGTGCAGACGTTCATTACGGTTTACCTGTGTCAGAACTGGCCCAACATCATGACTTCGGGCACGAAGATGGCCAGCGCAGCTACGCGACCCCTAAGCTTTGCGTTTACACGCAAATGACGTAGCCGAATTTGATTGTGCTCGGCGTGTGTCGTCATACGGGGGCGTCTTGACCTGAGGCGATCAGATGTCCTTCCCGTTTGATGCACACGTGCCCTGAGGTTGTCTGCTGTATTTCATGGTAAATAAGCAAAGTAACTCCGAAGAAATTCATCTGGACGATCTCAAGATTTTTCTGATGTGGCCAGGATAAATAGGTATAAAAGCAAGATTCTTCTCATGTGCTGGCTCACTTGGCACAACTGAAGAAGAAAACTTCTCCCTGTGTGTCTTCCCAAATAAGTATATATATGTTAAAAGTTTGATAAATACGATGAAATTCCTGGTTTATCGCCGGTGGATCTAATTCTGTAGTCATGAAATATCGTAAGACTGAAAATTGGTGCAATACGCAAGTGACCATGCAGCCGATAATGGTATTCTTGGAAATGATGAACTTCTCAAGAGTCGTGCAAAGGGTCAAGCAGAAAACTCGGACGAACGGATGTCAGTTATCTCAACAAAAAACTTGTTGAGAGCACTGAAAGGAACCGACGATCGCTTTTCGCAACGATAAGATCTGAGGCTGCAGGGGATTTCCAGTGTGATGCCGAACCGAAACACATCGTTAAATTTAAATTTAGACACAGGTTATATACCATACCACTTATGTATAATATATTATTCTAAGATTTGCCACTACACCAAATCTATAATAATGCAATTGTCGATGCAGTGTTCCACTGTTAAATGCTACTGACAGCGACGTGCAAATTACAACAAAGATTAATGACAAGATATTCAAATTACCTTAGACCGTCAAGTGTTTTGGCTTTGTATGCATGGATTGTCATGGGTGTAGTATCTGTCATCACAGTTATACGACCACCACTTGAAAGCTGGAAGAAAAAGTACTTTGGTTAATCATATATCGAGATTACATTGAGAAGTCGATCTTTTCTGCCTTTAAATTCTCAAGTAGATGGTATATGGTACTGAGATATTGTATCATTGTACAACTATAAAGAACTATACCCTCCATATTTGCTTCAGTGGTAAAAGTGCTATTCTACGGCGTGAAATTAACGTTTGTTGTTTAAATTTCTATTTCACGACAGGTTATACTGGCCTTTAAACCATATACCTTTGTCACCGCGCATTGCGGACAATTCAGATGGGATAGAATGGATTTTTGTAAGGTTATAACATAATGTGACCTAGAGGTAAGAAAGTGAGTGTGATCGTCATGCAATGGTTTAGATGCACGCAGATGTTGGAGCCAGTGAAGGTAATAAGTATAGATGGAATTACAAAATATTGATATTGGGTGAAAAGCTCTGTCGATCTGTCATATCGATTCGACAAGTGGGATGACTAAAGCACAAGCCGATTTCATAAGCCGTGTTCAGACGATAGGATTTGTCTTATCCTGTAATCGAATGGAATAACGCATGCTGTTGTTGTATTTTCAATGAATTATTCGAATCCGATGGGTCGGCTTCACAATCACACGATGTGAACGCGACTTTATGCTTACAACTTAAAAATACATTCCTTTCAAGTGAAGGCGAATTGCAACTATTCGTCAAAGGTTGATAATCAAACACTTCTTTCATTGATAATGTTATGAAAAAGGTAAATGCCATAAATGAAAACTATTAGATATTCGGGTAACAGTATCAGTACTGTGAACTCCACGTGTGTTTGCAAAATCCACATGTGCAAGCATTGTAAGGAAATGGATATAACAAGTGTATTGAGACAGATGTAAAAAGAATTGTCAGGAAATGAGTGTAACAACTGTACACACATTCACATGGATATGTTTGCCTACACAACATGTAACTACCGTCGCAGTGCTGTTGTATATACTTCTTAGAAGAAAATGTACATAACTATAGACTGAATACCAAAATTACCACTCTCGGGAAAAGTGGCAAAGACCAACTTTGTTTTAAAAGTTTGAATACCAAAATAACTGTTGAAAATGATAATGAAAACAACTTGTCACTTCAAGTCAGGTGGGTTATTTATTTGATCATTTATTTGATTTGTTTTACGTCGTACTCAAAGAACATGTCACTTAAACGACGCCGGTCAGTATTGTGGAAGTACGGTGGGAAGAAAGAGGGCCAGCACTGGGAAAACCCACGATCATTCGGAAGTTTCTAATAGGCTTTTTACCACGTATTTATTTATTTTTTTGTCTGGTGATTTATGCCTGATGATTTATGCCGTACCAAAAAATACTTCATGTAAAAATAGTACCACGAAGGCACCGCGTTCCCACGTATACGAAGGATGTGGCTTGTGTTTTCCGTAATAACCAACTTGTTGCCTCGGGACTTGTCTTTTACCTTTACTTTAATGTGCGATATTCTCTAATTAACCAACAGAGCTACATTAGTATAACGGGCATATTTTGAGCTATCATGCAAGTGTAGCATATGTAGGCTGTATATTCTATCTGTGCTACACACACAGTATATACGCCTAATATATATAACTAAATAATGTAAAGCAATTGTGTTGAAATCTAACACAACGACATGTGCTATTTTTCTTTCAACACGGAAATGTGTTACCCTATGGACACAAAGATGTGTCAAATAAACGTGAAGTACACGTTTGTGTTACAAAATAATAAAACACAAACTTGTGTTGAACCAGAATGACTTAATTATGCAATACAACAAAAACTTACGTATATAACATTTAACACATCTTATAGTCAATTCTTTCAACACGACCCTGTGATGTTAATTCAATACAAGAAAGAGTTGTTCAAATATGACACAAACATTCTGTTTCGAAAGATTGTGTCATAAAACAAATGCATTTGTGCTATATAAACAGTATAATATACATCTACATATGATTACTATGTGTGCAATAAAGCACAATATAAAATTTAAAACCACCTGAGCTTGGTATTAGTATATCTCACACTCACCGTTTCTCGTTTCCAAGAAACCTTGGGAATGTCCACCCCTAAAATTTTCAATGAAGAAGAATAAGTTTAAGCATAAATTCCAATTGTTTATGCCTTGGAAATCACCAATATACACCACCAATAGAATGCAAAATTACAGTTAAAAAAAAAAGGTATGAAATTCGATGGCATATGTCAAAATTGTAAACCTGTATCAGCAAGCACTTCTCTTTGTACAGTAATTTTTGTAGATCTACCTCGTTGACATTATAAGGGATTTACAGCATTTTTCTCAGTTTGAAAATCCACCAAAACAGTGTTTACACGTGCAGAAATCACATACAGTGTATGCCCACGATCATTCTGTTCTTTCCAGATACTAAACTGCTTTTCATTAATTTAAATTTGGGCTAAAATTTAGGGTAAAATATGGACAAATTCTTAAGTTATTTATTTATGTATTTGTATATTTATTCGAATTGTCTTACGCCTTTCTTTGGAATAATTCACTTATATCCTGATGGTAACTTTATAGAAGGAGAAAACTGTACAGTCCAAGGAAAGCAACGCATGCAGCTTAATTATCAGAGGCCAGAGAAATCTCAGTTAACGGACTAGAGGAGGCGGGCTGTATGATATATACCAGCACGCGATATACATGCAGTATACAGTGTCTTTTTGAACATTTTAATCACCGGGGTTTTCATTTCTTGATTGAAAGGCTTTTGTTAGGCCCTGAACTTTAAAAATCTCAGATTCCGTCCTCCCTTTCAAAATTCTGTTACCTTCACAATGGATAAGTAAAAAGCCCTCAGAGTAAAAAAGAGACTGATCTCGTGTCCGGCACAGGAATGTTCTGCATTGGGAAGAATTCTGTGGAAATATCAGAGAACCTGGCTTTAAGTGTTATAGGAAGCAGATACATGTAGTTCAGGATCTTTTCATTCAGTTTGTTTATTTAGTTTATTTGATCGTTGAATAACGCCATGCTGAAGAATTTTTCAGTCAGCTTTGTAGGTGATGGAAACTGGAATACCAGGCGTAAACCACCGACCTTTGGTAAGTCTTTTCATGGACATCATATTGGTGGAAGACGAGTGGCCCTCAGCAAAAGACATACTGTGCAAACAATCACACGGGAGTCGTCGACCGTTTATTCTCACCAAGTTCCCAATGATGTAGTGAGAGCGAGAGGAATGTACAAATTCCCTGGCCAATGCCGGCTTTGAACCCGCACCTCGTGTGTCACAGCTTTTCATTCAACCTACAGGATAATATATGCAGAGACTGACTGCATACAGTCAGTTTTCCACGTCAGATACTTCACGGGCAATAGAGTGGGCACATTGTGATTTATGCTCGGCTTTAGTCACTTCTTTATTTTGTATTATTTTTTAGGGCCTGTAAGGGGGCCTCAGTGGGCTAGCGCGCTAGCGAAGTGTAATGACCCAGGAGCCTCCTACCAATGCGGTAGCTGTGAGTTCAAGTACAGCTCATGCTGGCTTCCTCTCCGGCCGTACGTGGGAAGGTCTGCCAATAACCTGCGGATGGTCGTGCGTTTCTTCCCATCATAATGCTGGCCGCCGTCGCATAAGTGAAATATTAGCACGGCGTAAAACACCAATCAAATAAATGAATAAATTAGAGCCTGCACTGGAACATATAAATGGGTACAGTTACCCGCTAGGGCCGCTTACCTCATGTATTTCGGTTCACTGAGCTGATTGAAGTAATAATGAGAATCGTCAGGCAGGAAAAACTCATCCCCCCCGGTGCTGATAACCAGCTTGGGCATTGTCAATCGGTCGTTATAGGCTTATAGGTGACAAAACGTATTTGATAATGAGCGTGTTTATATATTACAACAATTCGAATATAAACTTGAGTAAGGAGCTTCTGAAAATGCGGTTGTTATACACAGGGAAAATTCAATTAGGTAGGCCTTTAACGGATTAAATTAATTAAAATGGAAACAAATTGGTCTAAAGAAGCTCTCAAACACATCGCAGGCCAGTACTCCATTATATGAAGAAGCTTTAATATACGTATTTAGCAAAATCAATTTTACCTCGTTTACCTTTCGACTTGTAACTAAGCGGTTCATGAAGGTATGAGGTTGCATGTATAGTTCAGTAATAGATAAGCCATTGCATGACCTTATATGACTATTTGTGCAAATGTCCTCATAAAAAATTAGATTTATAGATGTGTGTGTATACTTACAGATAGGATCAATAATATCTGCCATTAGTTGTGTATTTGGATTGTCCAGCTGATCGGTGAAGTTTAGCTCATAATAACTGTTAAAAGCAAATGTCCACCCTCCCAACGCTCGATAAAAGTGATGAAGATTCTGCCAGAAAGTTTAGAAATTTCAGCTTTTGACAGTTACAATTCATAAGTACACAATTTACCAGAAATGCTGAAAATCTTATTAGGGTTATAACAAACACAGCCGGATAATTAGAACTCAATGAATTTTTTCCACGTGTGACATGTGCCAAGTTTGCTTGTCACTATCACTGCCATTTCATCTCATTCAAAGAATTTGGACACGGATATTGTTGTGGACACATGGAAATAAACAAAAATAAAACAAAAGCTCAATTCGAATACAACGCTATATGGTTTCTTATAGAGCATGTCTGGTCACGGTACCAAATTTCTTTAAGTTTATTAAACTTAAACGCTTTGAATACAAATGTAAGTCAATTTGGACTTCTGAGTTGTATGGCGATGTTATAAAACCCTGTATAAAGGCTCATCACGATACGAACATAAAGATCATTCCAGGCCTACTTTAATAACCTGGGACAGTAAATTGATATGCATGCATGGTTCATGCCATTTATTTCTACATTTCTGTGTGACAAATCGGGAATATTGTGGTATTAATCAAGAAAATGGTGAATCCCAATACTCGGTACATGCACATGTGTACGGTGATATACCTACTAGATTTCAAAGAATTTCTGTGCATACAATCATTCAAATTAATTATTGAAATTAGAGCCGTCGGCAAAACTTACATCAGTAATGCTTCCGTGAGTGCCTTCCGTGATACTGGAAAGCGTATATGGTTTGTATTTCATTTACTTTCAAGACGGTAAAATTTTACCAGTATGTATACATATAACTTATATATGCAACACGGGACCAAAGTTTGTATGACTTCTGTGGTCTGTCTTCAGTGACTTAGTTCAGAATGCCTAATAATATACGTTTAGATTTGTACATGTAGAATGTACATGAAGATTATCTCACCTTTACGAAGTTCAGAACGTCTAATACTATTGGTGCTATGGCGAACACCCTTTTGTCCACTGCACCAGTAGTCCAAGTTGTCCATCCTCTCTACAATGAAAGTAAGCATGAAAAAGCATATATATAAAAGAGTGAGTACAAGCAACACTTTCAAGCGTGTATTCAACGACATCTTTGTGAGTGGCTATCCTTTTTGCTGTATAGTCTCGTCTTAATCGTGAAAACATGTCGACAGAAATGTATGGCAACAGATGCCTGCCGGTATAAATCATCACATGGAACTGCATGGACCCATAAAACTATATACGAAAACGCCTTTACTTCACTTCAGTAGATTCTATAGACAGTATAACCACCTTTCTTCCATACATTACGCATGTACCTATATAGATGGGTTTTCGAATATACACGATGATTGTTCTGACATCAAACGCTCTTGTAAGTATGACGAAAACTTTATGGGACGGTAGTGTGCTAAACATTTAGAATGATCGAGCAAACAATAGCTATACTCATCCCGTGTCTCTTATAGCCCGTCATAGATTCGCAATCCTGATGTCAGAAATGAATGAATGAATGATTGGGGTTTTACGTCGTACAATTTTTACTTAACAGGGTGAGTCCATGCTGCCGGAGACACCAAACCAAGAGTCCTGTTTCCTTGCTTCCCTCAGTGCTGAACGCCAAGCAAGAAAGCAAGAAGTACCATTTTTAAAGTCTTTGGCATGACCCGACCCGGGTTTGATCCCAGATCTCCCGACTTTTAGGCGGACGCTTTAACCATTAGGCCACAGAAGCAGTAATCTGAGAACTAAACCGAATTCAATTCGATAACTCACTTAACTCACTTCACAGTTCACCAGTCATCCGTCACATCCCCTTTGAACAATATTTTTGGCATTAAAACTTAATCCATTATGTAATAACGTCTTTTTATCAACGGAGATTTAGGCAAAAGCGTTTAACTGATTGCTTGGCAGTTATGTTGCCTCTATATGTGTAAATGCCAGGCGACTTTCATTAAACTGGACATGAATATATGTAATTTCCATCGGCCACATTAGTATATAATTTTACCCTCATGATCGGTAGAGAGCCAATTAATAAACACAAGAGACATAATTTATACATAGGCCTACACTATACCGTGTTTATATAAGTTATAAGTGTAGGTGTATGGATGTTGAATGTCTCAGTCATTACCTTGGATGCTCCGGCCACCATGAACTTGCTCGGTGTGATGTTTGCAGTTTTCCCCGCGAAATCGGTTATTGTGTCCAACGCTCTTACGGCTGCCTTTGGACATACATATAAAGCCGTGATGAAAATATGCAAAGCTTATAATCGGTTACACAAACATGCGTTTTATACCGTATACATATAAATTATATATTATTTATCAAACATATTTACCAATAACCACACAAATTAGGCCTAGTCATTTCGTAACATTTCGTTAATTACTCTTGTGCCACTCGTTTCTATATTAGGACGCAAATTACCAAGGGTTACATGTATATAAAAGCACTTAAACAACAATTTCTCCGAAATCAAGAATGTTCACTCATACTTTGGTCATTGGCATTCTCAGAAGGATCTCAGGGTCTGTAGTGTTTTCAATAAACGTTTTCCACGTCCAGGCAATGATGGAATCTTCGGAGCGGGACTTTTGGGTTGGGTCTTTCTACAGGATTCAGAAACGGGGAAAATATATAAGGCAGTTCACTGCAGAAGCATATTCCAATCAAAACATAAATGATTAGCAGACATGCTGAAGAATATTACCAGTATAAATGGCGGTGATCAGATTAATGGGTGGAGGAAACTAGACAATGTCCAGAGGAAACCATGCAGTGTTCTTGGTGTTCTTGCTCGGGCACTATACAATATACAAAGCTTGCGAAGGGCTGGAATTCGTATGTTTCAGATGGCTCAAAATATAGTCTACAATCGGGTAGAGAAAAGTAACATTGTCATTAATTCTGAAAGATCCCACAGCAGCTAAGGAAAGAATATAGAAGACTTGCAGCATATAGATACCAGAGCAGCGATGAAAGAGTGATAGTTGGCAAATGTTCTAGCTCACGTAATCAGTGAAGTATGGCCTCCCGTCATTTTACTCAGTTATTTTTATTAAATAGGAGTGTTTAGCATTTTCCAGGCACAGCACTAATTATTTTGAGCCACGTCTACGAAATAGGAGACAACTCTGCCTTGACGCAGGTAACCCAAAAGAGAGTGATCTCCCTTTATGACCCCCACCTCCCCAGCGCAGGAGGTTGTCGGTCATGCAAATATTTCGTCATGCCCATCAAGCATTATTACATCTTCCGGAACACGCACATGTTTGGGCATTTAGATTGTAAAGTATTTTTAAAGTATATCAGCGATGCCGCGAGCTCGTCAGGCCAAGAAACGTCGTACGTCAGGTGAGGCAACTGTCAGCGTACAGAGGCCGAAGAAAGCGATGTCATTCCATCTTCTTTACAAGCTGATCCACAAGAGCCTCCTCAACAACAACAACACCGGTTGGTCGGGGACAATGTGGCCGGCCTCGAGCAACACCAGCCAGCAAGTTCGTTATCCGTCAGTGGAAATATTGGTACGTCATGTAACAGTACTGTGGTGGTGTCGGATAATTACACTTTTACTGAAGCCATCAACGCGTTCGGATATTTAAGTTCTTTGTTAGAGCAAACCAGACTCCATGTCAACAGGCTACGATCAATAATTAACCCTGATGTTAATACTCGTACCCAAGATTGCGACAGTGACGTAAGCAGTAGTGATTTCCTATCTATCCCACAAAACAAAAAAATATTGAAATTTCAAATAAGGATCCCGTTGCATTGAACATTCCAAACTGTACTGCCACTATGTGAAATGTTGTTTTTAGTTCAGGTGTTTTGGATAGCCATGGAGTTCGTATCTCCTAAGTGGAGGCTGGCAACAGTCAGGTAATGTTATTGGAAAAAGAGGTAGACACTGCGGGAATGTATGAGCCCTCCCCACTACATAGTATATCTGATTAAATCAGTTCACATGTTCCAGAGAGCATTAAAGAAAAATTTGGAAAGGGCAATTTTTTTGAGTTGGCCATACTTGTTAAGACTAGCAAAGTTATTATTGAGCCATCTTATTCTCTCAACTTTGGCATTTCTGAGGGAAAAATCATTATGCGACCAAAGCTGCTTGCTAAACCCATACTAGATATTGACACACGGCTGACATTCACTATTTACATGGATTTTTATATTAAGCGTCATCCAACCAAAGCTAGAGAAATGCTGAAATATTTTAACACCATTTGCACTATTGCATCTCATGGTAATTTTGTGTGGGCAAGGTATGAAGATCAATTAAGGTGGAGGATGGCAGAGAATCCTATTAAGTTACAGGGTGTCAAAATGATGATGAACTTTGGATGATGGCAATGTTCTCAGAAACCCAGGATAGACAGGCTGCAGATAAAGTTACCAGGAATCTCTCTAACTCAACTAAAGTTTATTGGGTCTACAATCAGGGTAATTGTAACTTTGCCAAATGTCCATTCTGACATGCATGTAAGTATTGTGGTGTAATGGGCCACCCAGAACCAAAATGTTTTAAAGCTAAGGGTAACCATGGTACCAGCCAAACCTGAGCCTCAGGTAAGCACCTTTTTTGAGCTGGCTCTCACACCAATCAAAGTGGACCAGTTGGAAATTCAGCTTAAGGATTACCCAGATAAAGAAGATGCTGAGTATTTGTTGAATGGTTTTAAGTTTGCCACAAATGCCACAAATTTACTTTCAGCTAAGCAAAATCTTGATACAGCGGAACAGAAAATAGACAAAGAAATTAATCAAAATAGAATGGCAGGCCCCTTTGACTCACCCCCATTTCCTAACCTTAAAGTCTCGCCAATCAGATAGGTTTCCAAGAAAAATAACATAATGGGAGATTACAGACTAATTCACCACCTTTCATATCTTCAAGTGGTCAGTGATCATATTAACCCTGCCATGTCTTCTGTTGGCTACTCCAGTATTGATGAGGCTGTGGATCTTATACAGCAGATAGGTGGGAACTCTCATATGGCCAAAGCTGATAAAAAATCAACTTTCACATTCCTACCGGTTACACCAAGTGACTTTGACCAGCTTGGGTTTACATTCCTAGGTAAGTTCTATTTTGATAAGACCCTTCCAATGGGATGTTCCATTTCCTGTGCCACCTGTGAGAAAGTCTATAGCACATGTTTATAGCACACCGCAGGTATCTCCCCACCAAGGGGTACAAAAATGCCTGGATGACTTTCTGTTCATTGGTGAATCAAAAACAACCTGCCAACTTATACTTGATAGTCTTATGCAGATTTGTGATTCATTAAGTATACCAGTAGCATATGAATAGACTAAAGGGCCATTAAAAAGATTGAGAGTTTTGGGCTTGGAATTAGATGCAGTGTATTCAAATTAGGCTGCCTTAAAACAAACTTGCGCTGATATACAGTCTGGCCTTTGTTGCAACAAACTCTGACTGAAGGAGCTCCAGGCAGTAGTTGGGTTGCTTAATTTTGCCTGTCGTGCAGTAAAACAGGGTAGCCCATAATGTAGACGGTTAATAGATGCAACATTGCATGTCTGGAAACCACACCATTTCATAAGGGTAACCACAACAGTGCGTAAAGATTTACAAATGTGGAAAAAATTCCTGTCCGAATTTAATGGTTCTTCATATTTCTTGGATAGATTTTGGTTCCTAAATCACAGCCTACGGCTATATACTGATGCCTCTGAGTCAGTTTTCTTTGGTGCTTTTTACATGGGACATTGGATCTGTGGTGTGTGGCCACAGGAATGGGTTGACACAGAGATCTCCAAGGATATCACGTTTTTGGAAACCTTTCCAATAGTTCTTGCTATCATGGTGTACAGAAATTTACTCTCTAATAAGAAAGTAATTTTTCATTGTGACAACAATTCAGTTGTTGCAGTCATAAACAAGGTAACTTCTAAGTCTAGTAGGGTAATGAAACTCATAAAGTTCATTACATTACAATGCATGACACACAGCATCCTGTTAAGATGTGTGTGTCTCTGGGGTTGAAAATAGCATAGCTCATTTCTTGTCTCGTTTGCAGGTTTCCAGCTTCAGGAAGTTTGCACCCCAGGCAGACAGGGCAGCTACACCTGTACCACGGGAATTCTGGGACATCTATGGATAGAGGAACATTGTTGACTTCATAGCGCTTTGGCCACATGCACTTGGAAGGGTTATAAAACAGGCATAGAATCTCTCGTAAACTTCAGGAATATTTCTAACTGGCCCCAGTTGTGGCCAGCGGCCAGTTCCAGTGAAAGATATCATCATGTACATTGCATATGTGCCAGTGACCCAGTTATCCCCGTCATCAGCTTCCACATTTTTGGCAGGTGTGCGCAAGAGGCATAGGCTTATGAGCTGGCCAGATTCGACACAACATTTCATTATAAAAAAGTTAGTAGAGGAATTTCGGAGGCAATCTGGTCACCCAGATGTACACTCTCCCATCATGTTAGATATACTACGGAAAATTTTGCTGGCCCTTCCCCATGTTTGTGCCTCCGTATACGAGGTTTTACGATTTAGAGTTGCATTTTTGTTGGCGTTTCTTGGATTTTTAAGAATCAGTGAGCTTGTGCCAGATAGTATTTCTGACATAAGATTGATTGCCCTCCTGTTAAATGACAACAGTTTTTCTAACTCACCACAGGGCAGGTGCCTACTCATTCAGATTCGGTTCTCCAAAATTGATCACTACGGTAAAAGAGCACAACTAGTTCCCCACCTATTAAATCAAAGAAAGCTTTGTCCGGTTAAGGCAGTCAGTGAGCATTTGTCAGTTCGTCCACGTGGGAACTGGCATTTACTTGTAATTTTGATACCAACCCAGTCACTTGGTACCAGTTCACATCTGTTTTAAAGAAAGCACTGAGTTCTGCGGATGTTCCATCAGGTCATTACACCTCACATTGGTTGGCGCCGGAACAATGGCAGCTGTGTGCGGTCTGTCGGGAGGCCGTATAAACGCTTTGGGAAGATGGAAATTGTCAGCTGTCTGCACATACATACGAGTAGCCTTGGGTTGTGGATATGTGTTTAGTTAGCAAATGAATATTTCCTTCTAAATGTTCAGTAATTCAGTTTATTTCCAGGAAAGAGGCAAGTTACCATCTACGGATCTCCCATAGTGTTCTGGGCAGGTATACGAGTGCTATGCCGACCAGGTGGGACTTCCCTTGGTTTAAGCAGCCATTTTTCTGTTCGTTGGGTGGGTAAAAGAGGGATGAGATGGGATGAGCTTCTCCCAGCTGTTAAACGTGATCCCCAGCACTACCCAATCCCAGAAACTAACAAGTACAGCTGGGAAGTAATGAATTGGGCAAACGCAAGTCATGTAGTTCGATTTTTAGCATGATCCATGTGCTTGAAGAAATTCCTTTGCTTAATGGCCTGTTGTTACATTATGTGGTCTTGTATGCTACCGAAGCTAGCCTGGCGTGGGGTACAGAATCTTGTAGCCATTGACAAACTCACAGGAAGGTCAACAAAAATGTTGGGGCGAAATGCCGGACCAGGGGAAATACACTAACATATAAGTTCATAACTCACACAATCCCCGGCTTATTCAGGTCAGACGGAACACGTTTATCACATCAGATATCAGTAATTACATCCTCAATTTAGATTTCCAGATTGCTTTGGAATCTCTCATACCTATTTAAGAGTGTTTATGGTGGATCATGGTGGGATGTGCTCATTAAATTTGTACACGTAGCAGACTGTGAGCATGTTTATTGACTTACATGTGTGCATACACTTGAAACTTAAGGAAAATTTTATTAATGGGATGGGATCACCTTTATGTTTTCCCACATTGTTAAAAAATGTGTGTTTTATGTGATGAGATATGTGATGTACTACATACATCTATATGTGTGGCCACATCAGATGTTTTTGGCTGTCCCAACGATGGACATAACCGGGTTACCAGGATATAGCCTGAGAGGAATCTCTTTACTAATAAGGGAGAAGAAAATTAAAATATCAACCAAATACCATTGAAAAGAGGATGCTTTTCGCAGGTGCATGCCATAAAAAATTCTAATATGTACCTCAAGTTGATAAATTATGGATAATGTCAGCGCCAAAATCCGTTACGGGCAACTCCATTTTGCCTAAGAACTAGTCCTGAAGTCTTCTGTGTTAGGAAGAGAATTGCCGTTGGAAACGGCCAAAGTGCAGTTCGTACATTTCCGGTAGAACTCTTTTTCCCAGAAGGTAGCGAAGTGTACAGTTCGTTTTCTGCTTGACGATCGGGGAACCGGAATGTTGAACGTAGGTTCCGAGATTACACTAACAAGCCGACAGTTTTAACGACTCTCATTGGCTGAGAGGCAACACACCCCAGCATAAATTACAGGGTGTTAAAGATGGAGGACGCGACGGACACAGCAATTTATGCCAGCTTTGCCGTTTTTAGGCTTTACGCGTAAAGCGAGAAAAATGGCAAAATTATGCAGCAGGCACCACCAGATAGAAAAAAATGAGCTCTTTTCAGCCTATAGTGTCATGTTTTTAAGTTTTCTTCTTCTTTAAGTTTGCCGACAGTCGTTGGACAGTAAACTGCAGTAACTTTGGTTATCAGTGGTCTGCCAGGGCAATTGGTGGCAACCACTGGATACCTCAAGGATGGGTATCTCGGTATACCTCGTACATGGTTATCGTATAATAGGGTGATCTAATGATACGTATAGACATGCTCACAGTTCCAACTCATGCCCCGATGTAAAATTAGAGGAATAAAGCTCGGCCAACCTCCATCTATCATTGAAGGTGTTCTTAGTTTTATCATATGTTATATTAATTAGCATGGTTATTCGTAGTCGTTGGAAATGTCTCGAGATAATAGCAAATTACACGCCCCTTAGTATCATTCCTTAAGCAGAATTAAAAAAAAAATCCACTGATGTTGGATGTAATTTATTAGACCTCACGGGTCTAGAATTACTCAAAATGCTTTGTTGCCAACACATTTAATATACAATCACACTGAAACAATGCAAAGGGTCGAGGCCTCCGGGTTTTTTAGTCCACCAGCAGAATCGTGGTTTATGCTGAAATACAATATTAAAATCGTATAAAGCTGAGATTCCTTACATGCGGTAGCGGTATGCGGTACGCGGCAAGAAATCGAAATAGTTAAAATAAGTTGCAATGATTCCATAGGTACGGTCGCGGATCCGTTTTTTCATGCGGAAACGTATACGGCAAAATCAATCGCACCATGTAGCGATCGGTGCGGTATGCGTTTTCAAAACCGGACAGGGTATCCCAAGAAATGACGTTACTGGTGGGGTGTTTCCCCGACACGTGGTCGGAACTTTTTTAAATTGTTCTCTGTTTAGACGAAAGTACTGTTGGAATTTTTCTCCATCCAGCTGCAATTCCGAGACCAAGTTATGGAAAGCCGTATGCCGTATCCGCGTACCGCGTGCCGTATACCGCAAACTGCATACCGCGTATATGGAATCTCAGCTTAATGAAGAGTTGTAGGTGTCAAACAGGTCAAAACACAATGAGTGCTCTATTTCATGCACCAAGGACACTCGCATACCTTAAATACCACTGGCTGATTTGGAATCATTTTGAGGTTGGCACCTATTGATTTCGTCCCCACAGCAAACATCGTGATCAACGACACAAAGTTATCCGTGGGCTTCGGTGGTCTACAAACATTTATGGCAAAAAATATTTGTGTATAGGCTATATTTCATCTACGAATTAGTAGATAGTCGTAAGTGTCGATGGAGACCTATGTGTTTCAAAGAAAATACAAGGAAATGTCACTTCGAGAGTACCGGAATGAATTACAGTGGATATCATAATACTTATCACAGTCAAGAGAAACTACATCTCTGGGAATCTCTGTAAATTCACGTAAGTTGACACCCTCCCAGGTCCCAAAAAGCCCACACCCACCCATCCACCCAGTTGGCTTAAATCGATTTCAAGCCTAATATATTTCTTTTCAGCGTGACACTAATGGGTTTCCGTACACTAGAGACTTCCTTGCGAAGAGATTTAGATAATTAGTCCCATGTTTTTGTTCATTAAAAGTAGGCCTACCCATCTTGTGAATGTTTTACAAATATATGCATGTTATGTACGTACATATTTACATATATACACCTGTATATTCTTACTTGTCATGATTTGATCCTCCGTCAATGAAAAGAAAAGCTGTATTCTTGAGTTCGACTTCGTCTGGTATTGTCACACTCAAGTAGTGCCACCATATCGGGTGCGTTACCACATCATCTACAAAAGATACGAGGCAAATGGTTATACTATATTAACTGATGTGTGTATTGATTGCTTGCTTCGTTGAAGGGGTAGTTGACTGACTGACTGACCAATGCACAGATTGGCTTGATGTCTTGAGATCGTGACTCATCATTCGATAGAATGATCGATATTCAATGTTGGTTGATTAACGGAGATGCAGATGATTGAGTGATGATTGATTTGTCCTGTCAAAGCCCTTTAAATCGTGGAGTAGAATAATCTCCCAATTGTTTGTTTCTACTGGATTCCATTGAAGCGCATGGCAAGCACTGGTCATGAAAGAAGATCTCTAAGTGTGGACCGTAGGTCTATGTATAGAGAACCTTGAACGCCTACACTAATTCGGGTCAAAGTTGTGTATTGTCTATTGGTCCCCATTCCTTCTTTGGTGATGACGCAACGTGGGTATATTGATAATGTATATACTCATGTTACAAGAGAAATATGGTCACGCTATACCAATATAGGACTATTGTTAAATGGAGGGTATTTAAAGAAAGGTACATGAGGAAAGGTGTGGCTCAATGGTATGGTGTACTTTTAGCACACACGGGGTGCGGGTTCGATCCCAGTCTTGGACAGGGAATTTCTAGTTTCCCCGCTCTGATTACTGGTAGGACAGCGGTGTCTGTAAGCCGTCAAGGGCGCTTGTGTGAGCGTTTGTACAGTCTTATCGATCACTCGTCATTGACCTTACATGTGCATGGCGTACAAAATCTGTACGGCTCTATAATAAACACGTGACATATATATGTCGGTAGTTTATCAATGGGCACTCCGGGTTCCCCCAACCATGAAGTCGATTGCTATCCTACGGGTGAAAAATTTCCGAGTGTTACATAAACCAACCATCTACATGTAGTAAGTAAATAATCCAATAAAAATAAAATTGAAATACATAAATCTAGAAAAAATAAAGAAGTAAATATAAAAGACGGTTTTTCGCAGTACGCCAATCTCTACATGCATATATATTTATGCAATCCATACTACATGTATTTTCATCGCCGGTGTATACGTCACATATTTATGCAGAGAAAGAAATCTTTGTAAGCATGATTACGTTGGCCAACACTTGTTTCCGGAATCCATGGAAGAATCCCGTTTTCTTTATAATACTGTTTTTTCAAACCTATACAGACATATAACAAACATCCGTGTACAAAAGGAGTGTTTTTCCGTGAATGTTGAGTAGGCCAGCATGTACATAAACGAAGTATATGAATAAGGATGAGTAAGTTATTTAACTTATGATATAGATGATACGATATGCGTAACAATAATTACATTTCTCATAGAATACTAATATAATACGTAAAATATTTGCGAATATATTGATAATTACACGGTTTCACGAGAAAAGAGCATACAATTATTGATAAAAATGTTTGGACATACCTGATTTCCATTTCTGTGAAGTCATATTTAATGTATAGAGGGTATAGTCAGGCCCTCGGAATGTGTCTATCAGCTTATAGCTGTAGTGTGGATCGGGCTTGTTGACATAATCGTCCAGCGGTGTGGACAGCGACCATGAAACAGAAGACAGCCATACGCCGAGTGAAAGAATACAACTGTAAAAAATCCTCATTATGCTGTCTTTGTGGTCATCTATTGTCTAAAAGATCACATTAACGTTCATCCTACATTCAAACCGCAACTGTCAACTATTTCAAATCATTATGATGTTTCTATATAATAACCTAACCTTTGTGTGGCCGATCACATGAGGGTATTGTCTGATCGTTTCTCAAAGTCCGTCCGCTATCAGTACTCCCTTTTTTCACTCTTCTCTCCCACTATCAGCCATTGTATATACTTATAATCGTGTAAGTTTTGGCATCGCACAAGTCTCTCAGCTTCCCTCACAGTTTTGACATAGTCTTACACTCTTCCATTGTATTTCCATGACCACAATGTATGTGCATGAATTTAATTATTGTGCTCGCTCACCAAAATAAACCAGGAAGTTTGCATGAAGATGATGGCATTTTCAGTAGGCGGATGTACTTGTATACATTATACTCAGAAATAACGTCTATATAGGCTACATGCTCCATACGCACGGGTGATGATGTCAGCACGTGCTATGTAGGTTTTTCCAAGTTTCAATATAACTACCAATAACTTTTTACTTCCATGTAGGCTACTTTCAAAATCCAAACCAATGTATGCACTTATGTATAAGAAGCATGCATGCAGTAGAATTTCTGTTATTTCTGTGAGTGTGTATTTAACACCGTACTCCAGCATTGTTAAGTTGTATGATGATTATCGGGTTTATGGGTGGAAGAGACCGGATTACGCAGTGTAAAACGACCGACCTTCCACACGTATATATAGCTGCCGCCGAGGGCTCCGTGGATTTGAACATAGTCAAGGACCTGATGTTCACCGAGAGCTATGTAACGCTTATATGAGTCATAAAGACCTCAGTGCAATTTTTGTGATTTTACTCTTATTTGTTTCAATGTTGAAGTTTTGGATAACAATAGGAACCCAGTGCCAAAAGTATATAGGCTTGGAAAAAATACTCAATTTGTACAAATATTCCGTTCAAAAGTATACATGTTTGTTAAGTGAGCTTTATGGTGACACTGTACCAGTGGTATATGACAAGGTGTACTTGTACGGTCATGGGAAAAGTATGCCAAAGGCACACAGATCATCCCCCATACTCCAACTCATCAGATAATACACTGTCGACCATCACCATATGTATATGTATATACAAGTTTCGTTATATATAGGTTAAAAGTAGCCTTCAACATTCTTTCTCAATTATATCTTCATGCAGCAAGAAGGTGTCACTGCTCTCTCTGCAGACTCTCTTTTCTCCATTAAAATGCATGCCAAAACATACCTAATAAAAATTGAGTTATAGATATACCTGGACCCATGTTTAGGACATTTTCAGAGTGATTAGTGGTATACACCCACATGTATATGCGCTCATGCATGGTGAAACTAAAATATTTCCCAACGAAAAATAAAGAATTTGATTATATTAATACATGCACAAATACCACTACCAATTGCATCGTCAGGGAAATCACGTCAAGAACAAATAGGCTACATTACGTCTTACCCCAACTCCTTTTTCAACTTAGAAAAAAACAAAACACTTACACAAGTAAGAGGAAGAGATTTTACTTGTAATAACGAGCCTATGAGAAGAATACTGTACGTACAGAAAACAGATAGGTTTTATTAAAGTACTGTTATGCTCGCATATATGTAAGCTTGTTGCAAAACTGTCGCGTTGTGTTCAAAGAAGATTCTTCTGACCAATGAAGTAGCCCAAACATGACACCCGGCTCAATTGCAGGCTAGGTTTGCGGAACAAGAAAGATAACTCTTGCAGCCTTTTGGCTCCCTATGGTTCATCATGGTGGGAAACAATTGATTTATTTATTTATTTGATTGCTGTTTTACGCCGTACTCAAGAATATTTCACTTATACGATGGCGGCCAGCATTATGGTGGGTGGAAACCGGGCAGAGCCCGGGGGAAACCCACGACCATCCGCAGGTTGAGGGCAGACCTTCCCACTTACGGCCGGGAAACAATTGATAATGTGTGTCGTATGTTTTGCCAAGAGATACCTGATGACATTTATAAATGACATTGTTCTTCGTATGTTGTGTTATTTTGGTGTTATAATTTCACCAACCCTTCAACATCATCAGGGGCGTAGCATGGATCTTCACTGTGGGGTGGGGTGGGGTTCATTTTCACATTAAAAAAAAAAAGCAAACGATCACTCACTTGCCTTCAGGGACTTTCGTGAACAACAACAACTTTTGCGAGTGATAAGGTGTCATTCATTCGAAGCTGTCGCGTTGGGAAGGTGTATACAAATTATGCGGTTTTAATATCCAACGATTAATCAGGATGAAAGCGCACAGAGCCACAAAATCACGACCTATGTTTTTTAAGTGAACTCATTGAAAGGTTTCGGGAAACTTTCGGAGTTGGCCTACCGACGGCGTAGCGATAGGCTACAAAACTTCTCAGCATTTTCGTATCATCAGTACAGGACTGACGCATTATTTTTAAGTTTGATTGACACGTTCAATTTGAAACTGGCTGGAAAATGAAGATTTTACATTTAAAAATGCCGAATCAGCATTTCAGCAGTGTTGCTATAGGTCATTCGGGTTTAGATCATGGATGAGATAAGGTGGGGGCTCTCGCAAACTAATGTGGCTGAAAGGCATGATATTATGGTTGTTCCTAGATTGCAACATTGCATCTTGCATAGTGGGATCTGTTAGCTACCACAAAATCATGCCTTTTAGCTGCAGTGGTATGTGAGAGTACAGTCCGCCTCCCCCCGTTCCCCCGCCCCCTCCCTGAACTTATCTCTCCTAAATCTCTGTAACTATATTTGTGAGATTCTTGTAATGTTGATTTGGTTTATTTATTCAGATCTATTTTTATGAGAGACGCATGGCATGTTCTCCTGAACACTTGAAGGCTCAAGAAGTTAAGAAAATCATTTATGTTCGAACAGAACAATTAAATTAACCGAAACTACTGCAATCTGAAACACAATGTGTTAGCCTAGCACAACATGCTAAATTTAAATGCTGTATATTTTTTCTTTCAGTAAGCATTTGGACGTCTGATTAAAATGGCACACATTACGAGAACTGCAGGCTTTTCAAACATCAGTTTAATGGTAATTAGTATAGTTAAAGGGGGTTGACAGTATTTTTATTTTATTTTAAAATCACTTTAAAATTAAATAAAAGCATTTGTTTGAGGCCATTTCCCCCCCCCCCCCCCCCAAAAAAAAAAAAACAAAAAAACAAAAAGAAGAACTGATATGGAATTGGCCTGGTAAATGAAAAGACCTAGGCAGATTGGGGTCAGACTCATTGTAGTACATCATATAGTAACAAAAGGAGGAAGAATTGAATGGATATTTGGATTTCCTTTTCAAAGTGACTTATCAGTATATATATCTGTGCAGATGTTGAAAATATCTCAAGGACCGCTAAACTTAACTTCACTCAGTGACACAGGAGCCTCTCACCAATGCGGTCGCTGTGAGTTCAGCTCATGCTGGCTACCTTTCCAACCATACATGGGAAGGTCTGCCCTCAACCTGCTGATGGTCGTGGGTTTACCCCCGGGCTGCACCCAGTTTCCTCCTACCATAATGCTGGCCACCTTCGTATAAATGAAATATTCTTGAGAAAAAGCAAACAGAAAAAAATATCCCCAAAACAATCAAATCAAATAAATCCTGAAGTTTCTGGTGAGAAAAAGATTCTGGCTTTGCAACACATTAGCTGATCTTGGTACATGAACCTGCTTGCTGTTCATGCAGACATTGTACACACATTTACACATGCTTGTGAGAAGCGCCCTTTTGACTCCTTCAACCATCTTGAGGTGTTGTGAAACCTAGTTCAGGTTGTGCAGGTTGAGCTATGACCTTGTGTCAGGAAGTTTGTCATGAACTTGGGGAGGTATGGTGATTTCCTCCACTGGCAACTGTACACATTCTGCCTTGTGAAAACAAATGATGTATGCACTATGTACGTGTTTATGTATAAATTACAACATATGGAATTAATATGATGAATTGTTAAAATTGATGCTCTTTTTTATTTCCCGTAAATGCTGGATTGATATTCACATACTTACTGGGTGAATCTTCTGATTGAACAGCATTGCAGATAATGTAACTTGTAAATGCAGATACATATGTATGTACATTACAGTGTATTCTGTATGCCATTAACTGATCACTTATTATATCAGCAGGTTCATGCTGCTATCATATTATCCCCAGGCAGATTACTTTATTAAATATTTAAGAAATGAAAAAAACAAAAAACAAAACAGTGTCCTCTATATTGTTGCATATATGATAGTTATTGATTCTGGATGAGTCGCCTGTGATCATGGTTTGACTGCAGTGTTGCTGTTACTTTTTCAGATAAATATATATCCCAAAGATGTTTAGTTCTAGCAAAAAGAGAAAGAAAATTGAAAGAAAGAGAGGACACTTCCAATGTAGGAAATCCAGGGTAGAAGGTAAGTAATACCTGGTTTCTGGTCAAACAAAGGTGACTTCATGTACTTGTATCTCATGAGTTATCATATTTAGTGCTAATTTGTAAAAAAAATATGTTTAACAAAGTTTAACTATACAAACTACATGTATGATTAATTGGCAGAATGGCAATATTATGGGGATGGCTATGTCATGTTTTACACCTTTGTATCTTTTGATTTTCATTTTCAGTGTGTCCAATTTAGGTTATGACAGCAGGATTAGAACAAGCTCTGTGCATATCTGTCTGTGTGTTGTTCATGAACACACTCATGCTTGTTGTGCTGAGAGAATAAATGAATAAATTAGTGTTTAATGTCACATTGGCAGTATTTCAGCCATTTCATGGCAAAAACATGTTTGAACCTGGAAACTGTTGTCTTTTCACATGATGCCAATAAGATACAAAATCAGAGCGAACAAGAAAACTCATTCACGTTTACACGGTATCCTTCCTTAAAATGAGACTTACTATTTAAATGTGGAAATGTGAAAGAAAATTTGTTCCAGGCTCAGTACACAGGGCATGTAGTCATGTACTTGTGTCTAATCTATCAAGGTTATAAACAATGCAACACATAATAATTAAAGGTATGCAGGTAAATTATGTGCAGATATCTGTGAAATTTTTGTTGTTGTTGATATTGTTGGTAATATGTTGAAATTCCACTTCTTGATAAATACAGAGAGTATTTTCTACTGTGAATATAAGACATAATGGTGTCTTTGTTGTGAAAGTTTAATGATCCACATTTTGATGAACTCAAAGGAGTCGAGGATGATAAGATTTGGCCTCTGAATGTGTAAAATGTATAAAGATCAAGGTGAATTATGATATACATGGATGGAGACAGGAGAGTAGGGGTAGGTAATCAGTCTGTTTTCTAAAGGCTTAATTAAAATTGAAAGATGCATTGTTTATAAGGCATATAAGGAGAGTTTCTCAGCTGAGTAAACCAGTCCACCTTGAACCACCTTATGTGGTGAGTGTAGGATCTTGAACCGTAAAGTTTCATGGAAGGATGCAGTTGTGTGACTAAATGAAATATGTGCCTTAAGGTTTCATGAGAACACTTTTCAACCCATTGTTTTGATGTTTCTCTACAAATGTGATTGAAAAGATTATTTTTCTCTGGGAAATGTTTAAATTATCTAGTGACCAAGTTATTTACTATGATTATAATTTGTTGATCTTTATACATGTACAATGTTAGACTTCTTGCCTTGCTCTGTTACTGTGTGTGAATAAAGAAGAAAGGGAAGAGATAGGAATCTGAGCGAGTGTTGTACAGTGAGTCCTGGTATCTCTCTATCTGCTAGTAATGATCACTCTGACATTTTTTTGCGCTTGATGGCGGCAAATGTCTACAACCTGTTCACCCCCATGTGAGGTTTACCTGTGATCTCCTCTGATCCCTGTTAGACCAAGGAATGGTATTTGCTACATGTAATTACACTAGACTGAAAGTGCAGGTGTCTGGTGTTTTAACTCTAATTTGTTGTCTACCATAGAATACTTTTCTCACTTTTAAAAATTGCTAAGATGTGCAGTTGTTATAAATTCAGTGTAACGTGATTTTGAACTAGTGTGTTTATTAGAGATTTCAGCCTTTTGCTTGTTACTACTGTATATTACTGGGACATATTTATTACAATGGTTAACTTATATATCTCATGCGAATAGTGTTGTCCACCAGATAAAGTGAACAGAATTTGCTTTTCTTAAGTTAGATGAGGTATAATGAATATTTGGTGTGATTCATGTGAAAGGCCAAAGAAATTGGGTTAAAGAATTACATGCCATTAAGGCATATGGTAGCCCTGTATGTCTGCTGGTATGTCTACGTGTATTAACAATAGACTATTCTCTATCTACATGTGCAATGCACTTGCCATTGCCAGTGCATAGCATGGTCGAGTGTCTATGGAAAACTGAACCAACCGAAAAAGCCTATAAGGTGTTAGACAACATATAACTACTCCTGTAGACAGGTTTACAGCTAAAGACTGACTAATGTCATTGTAAAATTTCAGTGTAGATGTCAGGGTTGTTTTGTACAACACGATGACCATTTAAAATTGAATGGTGCTTGAGCAAGAAACATTGCTGTGAGCTAAAATGTCCCATGCACTTGATCTAGCTTAGCACCTGCTGGGTATTTTGGATACAGAAGTGAAGGCCTATGCCAGCGTTTCAGGGATGGATATAATGTGTGTTACACCTGTATCCTTCACTCTGAACTTGTCACATTCATGTATCGGGCAATCTGACTAAGTCATCTTTGATGGAGCTGCAAGTCAGCAGTTACTTGGCCTCAGGCATTCCATTGTACAGTGAACGGCTCTGCTTGTTTAGTCTTTGTTGTCATTGTTAACGCAGGGATTAAGAGAGCATGTGATCGTTCACCTGTTAATAGCGCACGATTGGAATCAGGGGACAGCAGAGGAGAAGTGACAACGATGCGTCGCTGCCTGGACGAGGGTCACTCAAGTTCGTTGGCGTGGGGGATTTATTTCTTTAGCCGTGCAGTAGCCCTGGATTGTCCACAGTTGAATCAGTGTCCAAACTGAGCCTGTGCACACATAGCGAGGGAACACTTGCTCTTGTACTTCTTCAATTTACGTTTATGTGGGAGAAAATGGGTCTGTTCTACCCTGGCTTGGGGACTAGAATGCAGATGTTTTCTGGATTACTCTTAATTTGGCGTGATCATTAGTGTGAGCAGCTAGTAATATAGATGCCAGTTGATCCAGGTGGTTTCTTTTTCTGTGGTGGTTTTACCTGTGCTTACAACCCTTTGCTGTCAATTTTCACCTATGTGGAGCCAACAGGAGGTGTAACTTCCCCTGACGTCCCACTAATGAGCTCCTAATTGCAGCATTGTCGGACTTAGGTGATTATTTAAATCATTTGGTGATTACAGTTTCTGTGTTTCTTCCATGACATATATTAGAACTTTTGAGGAATTATTTTGTTTACATGGTAGCACATGCTTATCTCTTTTATTTGCCATTCATTGTGTGTGTGATCTGGGAGAAGTGCTTGACTCTGAATCAGTATTCTTTCATGAACCAAGTCCTCTCTGCCTAGTGCATACCACACTGAAGCATGAGTCTTTACTCGCATGTGTGATATATTTCCCTTGGATTTATACTGTGTCAGTTTCAAATTTGGGAGATTTTACCTATCAGCATATTATCGATTTGAGGTAAGTGGAGCAAATACATTGTAAATTTACGTAACCTTGTGTGTAAATCTGCCTTCTACTTTAACCTGAAGGCTTACTCAACCCTGATTAGGTTTATGGAAATTCAGAATGTTCTCTTTGTTTTAATTAAAGCACATGCCCATTTAATATTGATCTATGTTTTTAAAGTTAATTTCTCTGCTAAGTCTGACAAGAAAAAGTGATTAACACACCTTTTTTTTTGTCAGATGGTATGTGGATGTGGCATGCGGATATTGGAGTGATGCCAGCTTGTGTTATAGCATACATAGAGGTTTGCAAAATTCGGTTTATTTCATAGTGGAGTCATTTTGTAAATTCATTTATTGGATTAATAGCATGTTTTTGAATACATTGCACAGATTAGGTACATTTTTTAAGCTTTCATATTGTGTATTAGAGTGACGCATTGATAAAGGTCATCGCACAAGGGAGCCTCAGTGTTTAGTGTGTTGGCATTGAGCCTCTCAGCAATCCATTCGCTGTGAGTTCAAGTGCAGCTTATGCTGGCTTCCTCTCAGGCCATATGTGGAAAGGTCTGTCAGTAACCTGTGGATGGTCATGGGGTTCCCCGGTGCCTGCTTGGTGTCCTCACATTGAAACACTGGCCACCGTTGTATAAGTGAAATACTCTTGAGTACGGTGTAAACACCAATCAAATAAATAAATCATTCTACCTATGGGCTTTGTTGCCTTGTGTACAAATATACTTCAGCATATTGTAATGTCATTAATGTTGCATACACATATCTGGAACTATTGACAATTTTGAATGTTCCTCTGAGATTAAGACTTGAAGGAAACCCTGTTGTAGTCGCCCCGTGGATTATTTAGCATTTTTCAAAATAATCCAAGGGGATCAGTGCAAACAAAATTTTTGGACTGATTTGACAAGGGATGTGCCTGTGCCATCTTTTAGCTGAGTTTCAAATGATTATCGTTATCAACAGTGTGTATGTGACAGTGTTGAAGGTTAAAGTCTTTAGATTCACTCTCCAAGTGCTTGGGCTACATTTATTATTGAGAGTGAAGTACTATTATGTCATTTCCTGTGGTATGTGTATGTCATTTTAGCCATGCCCATTGGAGCAGAGTATTTTCATTAGCTTTGCAGTAAATGTGAATAAACTGTGGCCTGTTAATGGGGGTGAAGGGACCATGGCCATTGAAGCATGGGTAAGACTACAGGGGCGCCTATAAGGTGTGGTGTATTGACCATACTCATGTAGTCTGCTATTATTTATATTGGTAGACTGCATGCTGCTTTTTTCACTTACCGATTTTTCCAACAAGTTTGCACAACCACTGAAGCATTAAGGGATTGACAGGGTACAGATAATGTTAAAGGGGTGTCGGGGTGGTTGTATTGAAGTGTCTCTCTAGGGTCTGAGTGAGCACAGCCATACCCTTGTATATCTTACCTGTAATCAGACGAGGCTGTGAGAACTACTTTACTGTTCAGATGAAACACTGCATTAAGTTATCTGCAGATCACAGAGACTTTTAATTAGACTCAATCTTCCATGTTTGAGCATAGTACCTTTAGGATTTAATGTGTCCAATTTTGTACCCTTTTATCTACATGAATACATAGGAAGGACCCACTCTTTTCATGGTGAAGTGATATTCACTTCTTTTGAGAATTCTGGTGAATGTCAGTAAATTCCATGATATCTAAACCCAGAATCTAAACATGTATTTATCAGTCACTTTATTTGGTTTCATTAAAAGCCAGCTGTCATGTACTTGTATTTCGTACTATAATATGCATTGATGTAGTTCAGATAGTGTGACCTATTTGGTATGCCTCAGCATTTCGGGTAGAAAAAAGCCATCAATAAAATACATTCATTTATTCTCTTGAGTTAGGTATTACTCTGGAGATGTTCTTAAGTAAAAATGGCATCAGTTACAGTGAAATGTGTGCAGTAGAGTGGAACAAATTGTACAGTTTAAGGATAGATAAAATATCTTTGAATTTAAGATTCCATCTTGTTTAAAAGCTTTGGTAAAATAGATAATACTGATTATGTATGAATTCTACTACTTTTCCATGTTCCATATGTCTTTTTGTGCTTCTGTAACAACTCCAACAATCCTGAGCTTGATCAGTTATATCATGACTCATGTCTGTAATGTTAATGTGTGAGTGACATCATATAAATTATCTTTGCTAACCTAAGCAACATAATTACATTATGTACACAGCAGCTTAAATGTGATGAACTAAAACTGAAATGTGAATCAAAATGAGGTTTAGATTTTTTTAAGCTTTCTTGAATACAAATTTATGAATATGAAGTAGTATTACTTGAAATGAATGAATGATTAGGGCTAATTAGTGATAGCTGAGTATTACTTGGAGTAAAAGTTTAGCATATTTATGCTTGTAATCAAGCAATTTCCTGTTGTAGCAGTCTACACAGTTCTCTCCTGTCTAGCCATATCAGATTGTTAGACTAATGGTCAGACATCTGATCATATTAATGCTGTTTTATGGGTTAATTTATCCTCAATATCAGACACCCTTAAGCTATATTAATAAAGTTTTTCAGTTTTCTTACTTTACATTTTGCTGACAAGGGAAGTTACTGTGTCACTTATTTTTGAGTAATCACAGAAATTCTTGGTGTGTGTGGTATGTATCACAAGTAAAACAAATTTCCTTGGAAGAGAAAAGTTCAATCTGATCACAAAACGTTATGAATAATGTTAGTGTTATTATTAATTGATAATGTTTATTGTAAAGAGGATTGTGTTAAGTTTGAGTGGTATATGTGATTATGTTTGACTAACAGTGCACTTTACAGTACCTCATGTAATAACATATAGACAGAAATACTGTAGTGTGGCTAGTCCTGAAATGGACAATATTAGTTGTCGGTACTGAGACTAATAAAGCCATTACTAAGTTGGTTATGAAGACTTTAAATCTGAGATATGATCACTGTACAAGCTGTCTGGCTGTGCCATATACAGTTTATCTGCAGGACTTAATGCTTATACCAGGAAGGTAGAAGTTTATACAGTAGATCAATCACAAGTGTGTGTGATGCTAGGGTAGTGTTTTGTGGATGTTAAATGTTACTTCTACAATCAGATGTTAACACTGGGTGACACTTTTATACATGTAGATGTTGCTGTCTTTCTCATCATATTCTTTGAACTAATTCTCACTGTATTCTCTGTAATATGTTTATAGATATATAAATATGTGGTAATTGAGGTGAGCTGAGTGATGTTTGAGTTGTAACCTGGCAATCACGTGTCCTCATGAGGTGTTGTTGTACCTCTGTTCTGTCTGCCTAATTAGGTCATCTGGGCAAAACTTGAAGAGGAATCCTCACCTCAAAGTTTGAGCTGGCTATTTTGAATGAACTCGTGTATGAATCTGACAGCTCGACCTGATGCTGCTGCAGGGAAAGGTTATTTATGAAATGCTCACACAAGTGTCAGAGAGAGTTCAGGTATTGTCTGGTCTTGCATAAATCAGAGACATTAAAAAGGTGTGATGTTAAGATGGCAGTGAAAGCAAAGATTTTAGACATCAACATCTGTAACTTTGAATCTTTATTTACACTGTATGTGGTATGCTATTTTCATTACAAAACTAGTTGTAAATTGATCAAGCATGTGATTTTCATTACAAAACTAGCTAGGATACATTGACTGGCTTCACAAAGAGACTAGTTACTTACATGACTGACTTGTACATAAAGGCTGCCTTAGCAAGCAAGCAAATAAATCACAATAAGAATCGATTTCTCATGTGAAATTAATAGCATTACTGCAGCGATCACGCTTTTGATCTGACAGATTACATGGAGAAATTGGAATATTTAGCCGGTCATGGGCTGTGGTCAGGCTACATTCCTGTATTGCTTGGGAAAAAATAAACCATGAAGTAACGAATATAACCTGTGCTACATATCCTCAGACATGTAACTGCTGGTATTGTGGATGTCAAAGGCGTGGATCAAAATGTTATTACATGTAGGAAATACTTGTATGTACACCATGGGCCCTCCATTGGATATTCAAAGGCTGTGACTGTGTTTTGACATAGTCGGCGTGTATGGTTTTATTTATTTATTTATTTGATTACTGTTTTATGCCGTACTTAAGAATACAATAATATTTCACTTATATGACAGCGGACTGCATTGCGCTGGGAGGAAACCAAGAAGAACCCGAGGGAAACCCACAACCATCTGCAGGTTGCTGGCAGACCTTCTGATGTCCGGTCGGAGAGGAAGCTATCACTTGAACTCAAAGTGACTTCATTGGTGAGGGCTCCTGGGTCATTGGGCTGGATCGATAAGCTAACCACGAAGGAGGCCTTGTGGCTGGTAGGAGAAGGATCTGATATGCTGGATGAACATTTTCACTGGTTTACTCTGGGCCCAGTCCCTGAAGCATTACAGACTTCAAACCCACTGTCATACTGGCTGTGCATGAAACTTACAAGTTGAGGTTTGATTGACTTTATAAGACGATGTGCATTTGTTTGGTATTGTAAGCATCACCATTAGTTTACAAGTTCTTAAAGCAGAATCCTTGTTGGGGCATGCGTAGCACATTGACTCAGGATCCTCTCACATGTGTTATTTCTGTGAGTTCAAGTCCAGATCATGATTTCTTCCTCTATGGTTATATTTTGGAAGGTTTTTCAGCAACCTGCAGATGGTTGTGGGTTTCCCCGTTTTCCTCTCGCTGTAATGCTGACCACCATCATATAATTGAAATATTCTTGGTTTCAGCATAAAACGCCAATCAAGTGATTCAAATTTGAAATTTCAAATACAAGCCTTTGTTGTTGAATATATAATTTATTGTAAGTAAACTACTATTTAAACTATGCCACATAACTGGCACATGTTTAATCAGCTCCTGTCTCATTCAGCATGTTCACTGGTCAATGTATTTTACACCTACACACACACATATATGTCCACCAGTTTACATTAAACTGTAGAACTGTTTGAAGCATGCCACATGAATGTCATCTGATTTTTTTCTAAATCCTTGGGATCAAAGCCAGGATAAAGGTTTCTAATGTACGCTGCTCTCCACAACTTGCCTGGCTGTCTGCTTGGACTGATGTGTATTTATCACCTTGTGGTAGAACATAAGTGGGTGATGATAATAATGATGCTGAATCATGAACTTTGATATGTTTGCCGACAGTTTTATTTGCCGGAGCCAGGGTGATGAATTACAACATGTTATTCAGCATTCCTTTTTGTCAGTTCTCTGCCGATAAATGACAGAAGATTTATCCACTTTACTATATCTCGGAGATGTGTTCTTTTTGCTTTATAAAAGCTTTATGGGGGAAAGACAAAGACACATCCTATACATTCAAGATACATTTTATTATTCCTATTGTCCTTGTGTATACCATATCTGTTACTGAAGTCTGTCAATGTATCTGTTACATTGCTTGTTAGCTGTAATTGTATGGGATAGAATTGTAACCATTTGCAGGTGGAATTCTTGCAAGTATAATGGAGAGAAAATATGAAATATACATCAGCATGTAGTGGCACCTTGCTCAGAAATTGTTCACGTTAATTCTTAAACATTGTTGCATATTTTTAACATGTCCATTCAGGCATATTCTGAGGACATTATTCTGTGTAGACTGATAAAAGTATTTGTGTAGCCCGGATATTGGCCACACCAACCGATGTAGATGCAGTTCTGTCTCCAAAATCAAAGTGAAATTCTCAAAATGTTGCTCTTTGATATGTGAAAAGGTTGAGGAGTTAGGTGATATGCAACGGTGGTCATGTTTATGGTTGGAGGAAACCTGATGTAAACCAGCTTCGTGACTTCATTTTGACTGTAAAGGGAAGAACAATGTTGTAGAATGATCTAGCCAACGGTGGTCTTTGAAATGATAATAAGCAGATTGCTAAAACCACTACCTGGAATGCTAACACACCAAATTTTTCAATGATATTTGTTTATAAGTTCATTGTTTATTCTTTTTGGAAGCTAAGAACCTGTTGTTTAAGGGTTATAGTGTTGTAGCTCTGGTGTATCTTATTTAGGATATGTCAGTTGCACTTTATGCATCAGGGTTTATTCTTAGAAGAGTTGTTGGAATTGTAGGACTTGTCTAACTCGTCATTTCTCTCTAGCTGTGAAGGAAAACTGACAGAAGGAGGCTTTGTGGAAGATGTCAGCCTGACAAGTTCTGCTCTGTCTAACAGATATCCTTATGAATGGCATATCTTGAAACATGGTGGATAAGACTTGAGTCAGAAGGTCAGTTGTAAACACATAGATTATTTTCCGATTTAGGACTATTCATTGGCAGCCAGATATGTTGTCAGAAGATAATCTTAGTGATGTCACATATCAGGCCCTCAGAGTTCTGCTTGTTCGTGACACTCTTCTATGGTGTTTGATTGATCTCCTGGTTCTTTCTAGTGCTGAGCAAACATACTGGCTAAGAACAACATCTCCTTGTGTTTTGTTTGAACAGTCAACCTTTGAAGACCAAGTTTAGGATGTTCTATACTAGGTTCCCAATAACTCACTGCTGAAGTATTGATCGATGGCATTCTTAGATTTCTGTAACTTTCACCTTATTCCAGTATTTGTGATCAGATTTGGAGTGGAAAAAATGGTACTTGCAGCTTGTTTAGTGGCCAGAAGTGGATTGTTCTGATGTCATTCTTGAAAGCAGTAATAGTGTGTGGAACAGATTATCTTTTCATGTATGTACTTCCAAACAGTTTGTTGATATTCGAGTCATACTTTTAGTGTCTTCAAACCAAGCTTTGGTATGACAAAGGACTGGCTGCTCCAGTGACTTGCGTTGTGTGGGTTTGTTATATTGTTGTTGTAACCAATGTATGTCAACATTTTAAGGGCAAATCATTTTTCAATCACAGTAGAGGCATTTAGCGGCTTACTTGCCTTTCGTAAGTCGTCTCATTGAAGCAGCACTAGATAAAAGAGTGGTGGAAATCTATCATGCAACCAGGGGGCACATTGCATGCACTCTAAGGACACCTTTGACTGTAGGCTGAAAAATTGTTAAATTTTTCTGTTAAATTTTTCAGGCTGAAAAATCGTTAAGCATGAGGTTAAACCCCAAGCACTCAATCACTCACACACTCACTCACTCTTCAATAGCTTGCTCAGGTATATAACATAGCATGGTGCCTTCCACCTTGATATGCTCCTTACCTATACACTTGAGAGAGGAAATGTTCCTGAATGTCTCATAAAATTGCAGTCAGATAAACAAACAAATTCTTTTATGGGGTTAATATAAAATATGATGTGGTACAGCATTTCTCAGAAACCCAATACCTGTAGATGTATTTGTGATTTTGTTTTATTTTGACAAAACATTGGTCTCTGGCTTCAAGGGTCAAACATTGCAAATTCAGAGAGTTTAAAGGTAAGATTTCATCCTCAGTTTGTGACCATCTTCATCATTATGAAGAAGACAAAATGCTTACTGTTGTTGTCTCATTAATTGCTGATTCTAAGTACATGTACTTAGAAGTACAAATTGTTCAGACAGCTGTTTCACATTTATGAAAGAGACGGCTTCTATGGGAAAGGTTTATGGTTCCATCTTGTACAGGGTTTACAGATTTTCATGTGTATCCAGGTCTATGCAATGCTTGTTACATGAGAAGAGAGAAAGGTCATTCATTTCACTGGCTTGTGCAGACCGAGCTCTGCTAATAGAAACAGCAGCTCCATGTAAATTAACACAACAAATCATTTCTGTAACAACACATTGACTTAGGAATTACATTGGAATTTACTCAGAGGTTTGGAGAAGTAAATATTGGTGTGCTTGTTTGCTTTGACTTCCTGAAATAGAAAGTATTCCATCCTGTAGTCCTCTTCCACGTGTACATGCAAAGGTCTCTTTCTGTGATTGGTTAAATCAGGATGTATATAAACTGCTGAGATACCACCCATGGAGTTCTCCATTGAAGGTCCCTTTACTGACTAATTAATAATGGTCTTAGCAACCTTGGCGAAAGATTTGCTTAAGACCCCCATGTTTGCTAAAGGTGAAATGACTGGACGTGTCAGCTCTGGTTCTTGTAAAGCCAGGTTATTCACATACAAGTCTTATATTCTTTGCACTATTCATAGCTCAACCAGTCAATAGCTGATTTAAATTTGGAGTCTGATGGTTTACTCACTTGAAGGCCTGGGAGCAACCTAGGGATGGTGGGTTTCACCAGGGCTCTGTCCGGTTTCCTCCCACCATCATGCCGACTGCCGTTCTATAAGTGAAATGTTTTTGAGTATGGCGTAAAACACCGATCAAATAAATAAATTTGAACCATTCTGCTGCATCTCAAAGTGACATAAAAGACAAATGCTTTTACTTATATAACGAAGTATAGTACAAACATGACCAGTTTTTCAAGTATTTCTTTTTATTTCATGCCACCAGATTTATAATTGTATGCATATTATCACCATGTATATCCATTTCTAACAAAATCTGTGTAGTATAGTTGACTAGCCGTAGGTTGATATTGATTTGTGTCTGTGTGTGTACTGCTTTTTCCAGACCTTTCTTTCAGCTCTATAGGGCTGGTTAAAAGGTGCACAGAATGTCTCCAGATCCTTAGCGAGATCTGCTAGAGCCTTGTGTCTGTAGACCACGGCATTTAGTGCAGATTTGAGGCTACCCATGTTGTGTAGGGACTTTGGTCATATGATTTGAGCTCGAAGGCGAATTTTCTGAGGATTTTGTCTGTTTTTCTTACAAGGCCAGTTCATTGCTCACAGAATTGTCTGTGCTTATTGGATCTTGTAGTTCAGGGTCTCTTCTAAAAATAACGAACAAAGTAAACTTCCTGTCATCAATGAAGTCCTGGTAGATTTACATCACTAACCCAGACTGAAGGTTTTTGAAGTGTGGGGTAAAGTAAATGAATATCAAGATGATTTATATTTGTTGCGTAAGAATTGATTTTTATGCGAGTGGCAAAGAATTTGACCTACAGGTATGCATGCTTTGGCGATTTTCTTTTCTTTCTCCTGTACTCCAATCACGGATGGTTCCTGTGTAGAACTTTGGTGTCAGTATGCCACTGTATGTGGTCTATTCTTGTATTAAGTCCTGCTGACTGTCACTAATGTAAGTTTGACGGCTGTGGACAATGGTTTCTTTGTAAGAGTTTGTGTGAAGTATTCGGTCAGGAGACCACTGACTACGAAAACAAGCTGTCCACAATGGACTTTAGCTCTGCAGGCGTACTCAGACCCTTAGAAACTCCTGACCTGCCAGTCAAAAGTGTCTATCAAATTTGAGAAGAAGCTGTGTTAGGTTTTCTTAAAGGTGATATCAGAAGTCAGAGGTACGTGTAAGATAAGAGTTTGTTGGGTGGTGGTGTTAGCAAAGCCTACAAGATCAGCATGCCTGATTGATTTCTCTCTACCTACTCTATACTAAGGCCAGAAAAGTGAAGACTGAAGCAAGAAAAGGTGTGGAGCCTAAAAATACATGTACAAAAAGCCTTGATAAGGTCAATATCATATGGGTGTTTCTGTTAGAAGTGTATGTGACTATGCCCATTAATATTTACACTATAATAGCAGACAGGAGTTAATGGTTATCTTCTGTAAAAGCCACAACACTAAAACTCACATTTTTATGTGTCTGGAACAAATTTAACCTCAGGTTCATTTTCTCTTTGACATAGTATTGGTATCTTGACAAAGCAAAAATGCGGGTTCAACTTAACCCTTTCGTGTTATAATATTTTCCCCTATTGTGACATAGTGACATACATACAGTAATTGTGAAGGACATGTATGTAGGACACCGTGAGTGTAATTGGTGTAGGTATTCCTTGTAGTTTGTCCAGTGCTGTGGGTTATAACACCTAATATCTTATTTTTCTAGTCTACATAAGTGCATTGTTCAGGATTTGCACCGAGTATGGGATTGTGGAATTTGATTTACAGGTATGAATAAGTTTAGAAAATGTCTTACCATTTATTATTAAAGTGACAGTACTGGAAGATATATGGAAATCATTCAAATCAACTTGCAGCAATTAGGATAAAATTTTTGGTTATTATATGTGTAATTAATCGAAACTTGCTTCATATAATTTGGTATATTCAAATGTACCATGCTTTGTATGATGAAATCAGAAACAGTGTCTTAGAAATCTTCCCAGTAAATGAAATTAAATCTTGTGAATTGTTCACCACTCACACAATATTACAGAGTGTTGGAGGCATGGTCATTGTGCTTCGTAGAACCGTCATGTCTGCAGGCTTGCTGTTAGGTGGTGCCTGCTTTATTTACTTTTTCACAAATCTCGCATTCCCAAGGCTGACGGATTAAAATCCACATAACTCTCATTACATGTGCAAAATTTCCTGGATATGCTCATGGAAATTGGTATGAGATATCACACTGTGGAACAAATGGGTTACTTTCAAATGAACATGGACTGCTTTGGTGGCCTAATGGTTAAAGCATCCACCTAGAAGTCGGTAGACTCAGGATCAAACCTGGATCGGGTCATACCGAAGACTTTAAAAGTGTTACTGGTTACTGGTTGCTGTCTTGCATGGAGCTTAGCACTGGGAGGTTAGAGCAAGGAAACAGGACTGGTTGGCCTGGTGTGAGTGCAGTGTGACTGGGTGAGGTGTCATGTCTTCATGATACTTCAGTGGCAGCAAGCACTTTGGTGCCATGGACTTGCCACAAGAAGACATAGTATATTTATACACATGTAATGGCTCCTCGTTGTCATATGACTGAAAAACTGTTAAGTATGACTTTAAACCCAAAGCATTCATTTATTCATTCAAATAAGCAAACATGCACCCATAAGCTTTTGCTTTCTACATTACCATCTGATCAGCACTTAATGCTCTAATGACATCTCCCTTTCTTGAGGTGGCTCAATCATAATATATTGAGCATTATATATGATAATTATATATGCTCTCATTCTCTTCTTGGGCTGCTAAACTTCTTATGTTTCGATTGGTGTTTATGTGAATTAATGACAGGATATTAATTTAAGCAAATGAATTGTATTACTAAGTTGATGTGATTAGAAAATCCCTGAGATAGTGGAAGTGATTGGTGGTTGTGCTGGAGGCTTGCTCTATCATTTCAGATATCATCACAGATCTGTATTAAATCACTCAGGTGTACTCGCTCGATGACAAAGCCTTACCTTGCTCATCAGATAGTGAGCTAAGCCTCCCAGCTATGCCCCCTATATAGTCCATGGCACAAAATACAGGTGGAATCACTGGGACCTGATAGAGCTTTGTAAACACTATGTCTCACCAGAAACATCGCTGATGTCTGGACATCAAATGTCACAACTGCCAAAGTGCAGTTTGTACACTTAGAAAAAACTGTGGCCTTTTCAGCCTGTAGTGTCATGTTTTAGGTTCTCTTCTCCTTTAAGGATAAAACCTTAACTTAACAGTACATCTGTGCAGTTTTTTTTTTTGTTAAAGCTATTCATTCATATTTTTATTCTGTTTGAATTCCGGTTAGCCTGGATATATTACTTTCACCATCCTATTTTGCCTGTATTTTAGGTTCTTTGTTTCATTTTATTCATGTGCTGATTTTAATATTTTGCAGTTTTAATAAAGTGTGACTAACACATGTTCTCACAAATTCCTCTGACAGCAAATCTTCATCAAAGAAGCCAGTCAGGTGTAAGATATCTTCTTTATACTCCTCAGTCCATGCAGGTAATGACCATAATCTCTCTCATTAATTCCTACAGGCAGTTTTGCATATTGTAATCAAATGCATAGCTTCACGGTATCATAATGTTGGCCTCAAGCTTAATTTTAAGCAGAAACTGACTAACATTGCTCTAGGGTGTAAATATTCAATTAATGTCAATACTTGTTCCATTATTCTGTCTTAATGTGGTGAGTAGTGATCTCATGGGCCATTAATTGAGAGTCCCACCAGTTAATCTGACCCATTGCTGTACAGCTCTGACTAGTCAGAGAAACCTACATGCCTCTGCAATTATAGCCAGAGTGATTTACAGGGTGTGCACAGATACGTGCACTAGCCAGTCGTAGGTTAACATTTGACTTGTGTGTTGTATGTTTGTTCTTTATGGCAATACAATATGCATACATGTGCAAATGGTCTTTGAAGTAAAAATAGACAGATCTACATGAATAAATATACATGTGAATTTGTTTGGACAGATAATAATATTCTTGGTCTTCACAAATATGATAAGGTGTTACGGTGTTATGAAGATTATTTATTAATACAGCTGCGTGTAGATTCTGATTATAGTAGTTAAGCTTTCCACGTTACATAAATCTTGTTGATCTCATACATGTTTGGGTTAGCCCGCCAGCATGGGTGCAATGACCCAGGAACCTCCAACCAATGCGATCGCCGCGAGTTCAAGTGCATTTCATGCTGGCTTCCATTCTGAACTTACGCAGGAAGATCTGTCAGCAACCTGCGGATGGTCGTGGGTGGGCCTGGTTTCTTCACCACAATGTTAGCTGCCGTCATAGAAGTGAAATATTTTTGAATACGGCATAAAACACCAATGAAATAAATAAATGATATACTTCAAATAAAAAATCTTTTCATACATTTAGCAAATGTATGCAAATACTTTGAAAAGGTTGTCATGCATGCATGAAACATGCAAGTTCAAGGTGCAAATGAATACAATAAAGTTTTCACATATTGAGATTTAGTATAAAATATAGCATGTACATGCATGCTTTCTTTACTTTTTTAAGTAGTGTAACACTGCATGACTGAGTCCATCTAGCACCCTAATGGGAATAGTCATCGTCCACTGTTGTTTGATCTCTGGTTCTGATCATTCACATATGCTAGACTGTTGTAGTTTGCAGTGTTGTAGTAACAATAAGTAGATGGAGAATTTGCAAGTACTGTTTATGAGATTTGGTGCTTGATGAGTCAAGTTAATATGATCCTTGTTGATGTCTAGTCACCTTTCATGGACCTGAAAGTATAAAGGGGAAAGATAAAGAAAGCACAAAATGTAGAATTTTGGTTTGTTATGTTACTTTAGGAGTGCTTTGAAGAAACTGTGGAAGATGTTAGTTGCACATTTTGTAAGTATATGTGTACTTGTAGCCACGTTATCCTTCCACCTGATTGGGCAAGTTGCAATCTGTGAGAGAAACCAACAAAGGTGGCTTCATGCACATCAGGCTCTCTGACTGGCTGGATTTCTACCTTCCTGCTCAGTGTTTATCCCTTCCATACTGTTGTTCTTCATACTAGTCCACTTTTTTTACTGAGGACCTCAGATTTCAGCCGAGCCACTAAACAGCTAACATGGTCTGTCCATTAGGGTAATTATTAGAGGTAAAGAATTGCTTTAAGTAGATTCAGTCAGGTTTGATTGTGTTGGGAGAAGCTTCATTGTTTAGGGGCTTTTGGCCTTGGGAATTGGCTGTCCATGTGGCAGCAGGGGTAATCTGTGGTAATCACACTGATCTATTGTCATCCATACAACAACCCAGTCTAACAGGATTAGAGGCCTCAGATGACCACTCACTGCCCCTTGTTCATTTCACTTACATAGGCTTATTACTAGCTTTGATTGCTTAATAATACATTTTGTCTAGTGGTGGTGTATAAGCATGTTACCATGTGCTGATCCCATGTGCTGTTCCCATAATTGAAGTAATATCGCTGGGCTACTGAATCAGCCTGAAGTGCTCTCAGGTGAGGTTAGTTTTATGGTAAAGCCAACTGCTACAGTCATGAATTTATTGCATCTGAACAAATCAAGACATCTTTTATATTTAAACTCTGCTTTTCGAAAACATTCACGAAATTTATGGTGGTGGCTGGGGAGATTGTGAAGACAGCATACATACATACATATATACATGTATACATTCGTATTTACAGGTAGCAAGAGTATGTGCATCAAGAGTGTGTGTATTTTATGTTTTCATTTTGAAGAGCTTCCACCTTTTATTCTTGACATTTTCTGATATGTTGTGGAATACAAAAATGCCAAAGATCTATCGACATTTCCAACCTGTCACAATTCAAAGTACAGGGCTATCTATTTAAGCATTTATGAGTAAGTATTGTCTGGTAATGAATAGAAAAAAGACTCCTACGACAGATGCATGCTCTCACCTTGATGCATGTCACTTCTAAGAATATATTTTGTGTAAAACTTGTATGGTAGGACACAATGTTTGTAGGTTGCCCACGAGGTGTGCCTGGTTTCCTCTGGCCATATAATTCTGGCTGCCGTCATATAAGTGAAATATTCTTAAGTTTGGCGTAAAACACCAATTAAATAAATTAATAAATATACATGTATTGTGATAGGCTAGTAGTTATACTTAAAGGATAAGAGCTACATGTAGGCTACATGTTGTCAGTAGATCAGAAATTTGGCACAAATTGCTGTTATTAATTTATTTAATTGATTGGTGTTTTACGCCTTCTCAAGAATATTTCACTTATGCGACGGCGGCCAGCATTATGGTGGGAGGAAACCGGGCACATCGCAGGGGAAACCCACAACCATCCGCAGGTTGCTGGCAGACCTTCCCACGTACGGCCGGAGAGGAAGCCAGCATGAGCTGGACTTGAACACACAGCGATCGCATTGGTGAGAGGCTCCTGGAGTCATTACTTTGCGCTAGCACGCTAACCAACTGAGCCACGGAGGCCCCTCAAATTGCTGTTAAGTTTACACAGTGTTTTCTGGTGGTCAGTAGTCCTGAACAGTCTTTTGTTTCACAGGCATTATTGCGCCTGTATTGACTAGGACAGTATGCAGATGTCTAGTATGTGATGTAAAGTTCAGTTTTGTATTTTCAAAAATTTTTTTCATTTGTTTCCTTTGCAACTTATGACCACATTCCTCTCCATTGACTTGTCCATGGTGTATATATTTATATAATTGCCCTGCTCCTCCCTTATATCATAGAAATCTATACAGAAGTGTTAAGCCCATTGTAATTAAACTTTTATATGAGTTAAAAATGTTGAAGCAGCAGGTGCATGCTTGATGGGAAAAATGATTTTAAGTTTTCTCACTGTTGTTATTTGAGACTTTTTTCACTTTAGTTCTAGTTAACCACGTTAATTTTGAGGAGAAAAAACATTGATGCCTTTATCTGGCTAAATGCATTTGTTGTTAAAATGTTGTACCTATTACTTATTGTACCTGTCAAATAGATGTCATTGTGGTGGAAAGTCTAGTCATTGTTTAGTTGTTGTGGAATGCATTGTGTGGTACAGTAAATGTAGCTGTCTCTGGTTATTTGTGTGAACTCCCTCTTACTCATATACCATACCAGTATTATAAATATTGGTAAATTGGATTATTGCTGGAATGGCCCACAGTAAATTAACTACCATCAATATAGGTTTATTGTTAACAGGAAGAATGGAGATTCATTCAGTTATATCCCCACAACAACAGAGCTGCTCTTTAATCTAGATCTAGTTACGCTTGATGAAAGCTATCCTCTTTCAGCATAACTGTATGTGACTGTGTGGGGTAATTGATCAACTTTATAGGTGTATTTCTTTTGAAGTTTGTTATATGTTCTCTGTGCACAAACAGGGCTGCAAAAAACTTTATGATATCACTTTTCTTATTTACAGGTTCAGCAGGTTAGGGCTTAATCTGGAATCATTGACATTAAACATGTTTTTTAACTGAAGATTGGGAATGTTGTCAATATATGTGTACATGTAGCTTATATATTTCTTTGACTTTGCATACACTATACATGTACTCCTTTTGATTCTGTGGTCTATGTTCATGCACTTTCATGGGACATCTACATGTACAAATGTGTTTATCTGAAGGAAAACTATTTTATACAAGGTTGCAAGATGTCAGCTTCTGCTTATGGTACAATGTACAAAAATGTTTTTTTCTCTTGTGATAACACTTTATTTCCCAACTGCATTGTTTTAAAGGGATTTTGATATCTGCTCTCAGTGCATTGGTTAGGTTTGAGTATGTTCTGTATGTGCTACTTTATTTCACTTACAAGTTGTAAATCTTCTGATACAAAATGATAGTGAAGTGATGACAGATGGGAAGTTTGCAAATTAGGTAGTTACTTATAATTTTTTGACTGTGGAAATGTCATATCTAGTTCCATTGACAGTCTTGAGCCGGAAAGTGTACACCATGTGAGCACTTGATCACACTTTTATCATGTTAATCTGGATAAAAACAGTGCAAAAGTGTCAGCTAGATAGTTTATAGGTAGTGGCCTGTCTGCGATCATTGATAAATTTCCACCATTACAGTTAATCTTTTCTTTCATGTATGTGGTGTTGTCTGACTGGGGCTCTTTAGCCTCCCTTTCAAAGAGAAAGAACAGATTAGCGTGTGTACTCCTGAATCATAGTTCAGACCTGTCCAGTTTTTTTCCCTTTGTCAATAGATCTTTTGTTTCCCACACTTCTTGCCCGGATGAACATAGTTTTATGATCTTTTATAGATTGGCTGTTATTCTATTTTTGTTTGCATAGTGTTAAGTGCAGCATACCATGGGAATTATCTTCATTTCTCATTCTCTGCTTTCTTCAGTGTTCTTGGGTCAGCAGAGCTTTATTCATTTGACCATTTGAAAGTTTGTCTCTATTTGAGTTCCAGCAAACAGAAAAGCGACAGGCGATTTAATGAAAATTGTTTCTCGATTATTCACTGAGTATGGTTTAATGCAGGTCATAATCTTAATAGGCATTACCAAAGTATTATTCATTATAGAACATTGAATTATTATCCACTAAAGTTCTTGGGGCATAACCACTGTTGCATTTGAATGTGGCTTCATTTACTTTAAATTGATGAAAAACATCTCAACCTCAGGTAACAAGTACCGTACCGAAATCTCTTCTTGAAGTGCCATATTGTTTCATTGGAGCTGCAGTTGTAGCTTTAAGTGAGGACATTTGTCATGCACCGGCTGAACAATTTTTTTGTCCAGTTTCCTTACCTACAAATCTGACTGTCATCATATGATTCAAATATTCTTGAGCATGTCAGTAAAGTAAAACCATACCTCCCCTGCTAAATAATTAAGCATTAGTGGAAAGATCATGAAAACTATATCAAACTGGATATTTTTATTTTTAAACAATTGTTTTGACCGAATTCAATAAAATCTGTTTGATTTCTGTGGTAAGCTTTTTGGACTGACTTTGGGCTTAGGGACATCATTTTTTAAAATCAGAAATACACAATATTAAATGTGGGAATACACTGTAGCTAGTTTTTGTGTATAAGTTAACATTACATGTACATGACTTACATAACATTACTTGTGTAGATGCCACATGAATTTCATCCAGAAGTAGAAATGAAAGTATTACTTCTCCTTCATATTGTTGGCACCCAAATATGGTGACTTAAAGCCCACCATAAATTTAAAAAGTCTAAAAATTATCAAATAATAAATGTTGTTTCATTGGTTTTTCAAATGAAGGGTACTTATTTGTAGTCATTCTGTCACTGTAAACCCTTTCAAAAAAGACGGTTTGTTTAAAGCTCAAGAAATAGTGAAAATACTTTTTAGAATGTTTGTTAATATAGCTGTGTATCCCTTTAATCTATCACAAGGTTAAGTCCATTGGGGGATTTTGGTCATAAGAAAGTGCAGTCTGGCATAGGCTTCCTCTAATAGAGCATGTAGTGACAAAAACTAAATGTCACATGGAGTAGTTTGAATTCTCATAAAATAAATATATGTACCTGTAAATCAAACAAATTTAACTGAACAACTTAAACCTGTCTTTCAGTGTTTTCCTCTATTTCTGTTTCCGCGTATACTTTTGATATAAGTACTTAGCTTTATGTAAAACAGGCAGTTCACGATTGGAACCCATTACAGATATATAGTCATTAATGTTGTAACACTGTGCTATTGCCATTCATCGTTTTATAGAAACCGATTTCAGGAGATAGTCAGGTGTGAGCAGACACTTTACAACATTTCATGAATTTCACCAAATTTTCAAAGAAACTCCTACTTCCAGAAGATATCCACCCAATTTTCAGCTTCTAGAAGCCAGGTTTAGCGACAACTGAAGCGAAGATAAATGTTAATTTTACATGTAGCACTTAAGATGACATTATTTTAATCATAGGAGACTTCCCACCACTCAGTCCTTTGTACATGTGTATGTAAGCCATCTTTGTGATAAGCCTTGTAGAGTTATTTCCCTTGATTTATGATTTTTGTTAAAATAAAGGGTGTATATCCTGTGTAAGTGGTATATTATGTACTTTTGCTCAAGTGATATACAAAAGTGTGCATGGAAACATTTAGGTTAAAGTAACAACTGCGAATGAGTTCAGTTTGATGAAAATGTGAGTTTTTGCAGTTGACTTTTAGGATGTGAAACATACATTTAAGTTTCACTTCAGGTCATTTTCCTTTAAAAGAAGCGTTTGTGTCAGTCTTTCTGGTTCTTTCAGACAATAACTTATGAATGATTAATGGAGCAACACTTTAGCAGTTTTGCAGTCATAATGAGGTCAAAGGAACGAAAGAAACACACATCAGGGAGAGACTGCTTTGCATCCATTCACATTAGTCCATTAGGCATGCTGGATGCAAATTCCATCTCTAATAATATGAACCTCTAAAATAGTGCTTGCACCTTCTTTATTTGATTTTTATACACACTATAGGTGGTCATTTATAACTCTCATTGTTTTGCATGTGGAGTTGTTTTTGGTAGATACAGAGGTGTTGATTTACCTAGCCCACTGTGAGATATAGGGTTGATGCCTTTGTCTGACCTAGTACTCCAACTTTTCCATGATTGACATGATAATGAAATTTTTTTCTGTCTTATTACATAAATGGGAATATATCAAACAAATAAACCAATATGACTATTCAAAATCTCTTCAAAACAGAAAAGGATGAATAGGGAAAATACTTTATCTTATGCATACCTACACTAACAGTATTGTGAAACTTCATATTTTGCAGTCGCCCCTTGAGTAAACTAGCTATGGTATGAGGGAGATGCTGGCTAAAATGTCTGTGGGAAAGGAGTACGGAGAGTTTGGGGATGACCTTGATTTTGATGAGGTCACCATGTTGACCTCTGACCAGATGACCTGTCCTGAGATGTTTGACCTTGATGAGGTCTTCCCTGACATCCCGTCTATCAGGTGAGTTAGAGCGTGAGGAAGTCTGGAATACATATATTTACAAAATATTAAAAATTTAAATATTTAGAACCTTGCGTAATAGTGCTTTTCCATGTATTCAGATTTTGTCCATGCAATTCTCCCTAAAGTACTGAACCTATTTCCATGAAACTCAGCATAAACTTTCCTGTAATCTTGTGCATGCTTAATATTTTTCATAATTACTCCCATTCAGGTAGTTAGTGCAGTAATCGGTTTTCATGCACACTGTAATCTCTTCAGATTACAATATTTCTCCATTCAAGGTAGATGTATCAGTAGTGCAATCATTGTACATCACGAATGGTCCATGAAACAATCCACATGAAGCCAAATTAAGCAACATTATGTCTTCTCATTTCTTTAAAGTTTTCTAAGTTTTCTTTCTTTTAGGGGCCTCTGTGGCTCAATCGGTTAAAGCGCTAGCGCAGTGTAATGACCCAGGAGCCTCTCACCAATGCGGTCGCTGTGAGTTTAAGTCCAGCTCATGCTGGCTTCCTGTCTGGCCGTACGTGAGAAGGTCTGGCAGCAACCTGCGGATGGTCGTAGGCTTCCCCCGGGCTCTGCTCGGTTTCCACCCACCATAATGCTGGCCGCCGTCGTATAAGTGAAATATTCTTGAGTACGGCGTATAAGCCCAATCAAATAAATAAATCAAATGAATTCTTCCGTTTATTTTGGAAGTGTTGGGGATGGCAGCGGTATTTCGGACATTTGATTTTAGTTGTGTTTTAAATCAGGACTGTTTATCATGGTATATTAGTCAATTTTTCAATGACTGGTTCATATTTAAACATCATAAATTTTGCCATTTGACTAATAAAATTAACAGATGCAATTGTATTGAATTGAAGTAAGGACTTACTGTGCGTTGTTGAGGTATTGGCATGTAGATGTGAGGGAGTAAAACTTTTGATGCAGATCTGATGTTAATCTTTAATTTCTTTGCATTAAAGACCTGTATTCACTTCTGGTGCACTTTTAAGGCCTAATTAACCAATGTAAGCCAATAAGTTTAAAACGTGTGTGCAGATATTCCTTTTGATGCTCATTTAGTGAAAAGTGTATGTCTTTGTGGCTAACCAAGTTAAAGGGAAGAAATTATCTTATTTGTATTTATTTAAGCAGCATGTCAAGATGAAAAAAATTTATTGTGAAGATCTGGTGAAGAAATATGACCATAAAAATGTTGAGCAGAAATTAAAGGCTTTCACACAGGAAGATTGGTTCCCTGTAATATAGTTTAATCTTAATGTGCCTTGCAAAAGAAAGAGCATGATAGTGAAAGAGGTTGACAGTAGAAGTAACATTAAAGGAGAGTTCTTTTAACTGTTTCTGTTGCCTTGGCTGATAAACCTGCAGTGCTGCTGTCTTTGAACAGTCAACACACAACTGATTTTGAGTAAAAAAACAATCAGAATCCTCATACAGTTTAAAGTTAATTTGAAAAACAGATTTTCTTGCTGAGTGTAATCAGTAGTTTGGATGGCGAACTGTTCAGAGTCCAGATAAACTGATGGTAATTACTGCGGATTTTTTGTGTTTTTGTTTTCTAAATGAGGCTGTTTGAGAACTGCTTCCTTGTCATCACTGATCTTCCTGTATCTTCCTGGCAGGTTGGTTTATAGTAAGTTGGTTCCTCAGGAATATAAGGGAGGCAACTCAGTGTGGGAGTAATAGCTGTATTTTTATGAACCGGGAGAAGAATCTGATAGTTGTAGCAGATGCTTCTGATGCAGATTTTCTACATGAAGAGTACTCAAACAACAATACACCTTGTACTATATGGTGATGTACTTGTATGCTCAGCCACAATGGAAATAAAGAAGATTAGATAATATTGTCGTGCAATTTCTAGCTACTATTAAGTTATCTCTACATGTACAGTACAAAGTGTCAATAGTACATGTGGGTGCAGAGAAAGTTTTATTAAGTCAAGAATATAGCAGGAGAAATTTTAGGCTTCCATGGGAGACTCCATATTTGCTGCGCAGGCTCTTATTGAGATGAACTAGGTTCTTATTTAGACATGTTCCTTTTAGGCCATACACCTGTATTTGAAGATGCTGTTTAGATCAAAATTCTGATTTCCACACAAAAAAAACCCTCTGAAAATAGCAAGTTTCATTGACATGATATCCATAGAAGGTAATAAACCACCAGAGGTAAGAGTTTCATATTTGATATACGTGGGAAGGTCTTCCAGCAACCTGGGGATGGTTGTGGGTGGATATATCAGTTAAATATCCGGTTTCCATGGCATCTGACTGGAAATAGAAAGTTTGAACTATGTGAGCAAAATAGCTTCAATAGTTGAAGTCATTAGGCTTCACACAGGATTGGAGAGAATTTATTTTATTTTTGTACTTCAAATTTCTGATTTCCATCGTAAAAGTCTGTTTCATGCAATTTCACTTGGAGATTGCAATTTTGATGTTCACATTCATTTGGGGATAAAGTACTTCCTATTTAATCTAGGTCTGAGCTGAACAGGGTTCCAATCTCTAAAGCAATCAGCTGAAAATGGTGAATTACTGCTTCTGATTTTCAAGCATATAAGGCTGTCAAAACGGCTGATGGGATTGTGTGTGCAACACTCACTTCTTGGTCATATAGGTGATCGTTTTGTCTCCTACTGCGCGAAGACTTGATGGTTTAAATATGATAGCATGTTATGTTTTCAGTCCTGTATGGTTTGAGAACTTACTGTTTAATTATATAACTGTATTGTATTTTCTGCTTTCAGTCCTGTTTTTGAGGATCACACTTTTCCAGTTGAACAGTATTGTTTTGAGGATTTCCCTGATCGCAGTGGCTTCAAAAAGTGTGAGGAGGTGAGGGAGGAAGACATGGTGGAATACTGCAGTACTCTCTACTCTACTCTTCAAGCTTTGCTAGGAGCTGGGCAGCTGGATTGGTAAGTAATTTTTGTGAAACCACCTCTACCTTAGGGGCCCATGAGTTTCCAATCTGGTGAACGCATCCTCCACAGTGGTTGAAATGTGAAGTGGCAAGTCTGGATATAGGGCTGTCTCGTGGATGGATGGGTGTCTATTTTTATTATTTTGGCAGACCCATAGGAAGCCAAGTTGTTCACCTACAGGCATTGTGACCACTTTGGTGGCCTCTGCCATGGAGTCAGGAGATCAGGGATCAGACTTGGGTTGAATCATATCAAAGGTATGTATTGCTGCCTCATTTGGCGCTCAGCACTGAGAGGCTAGAGCAAGGAGATAGGACTGGTTGACCCGAGGTCAGTATAATGTGACTGGGTGGGGTGTCATATCTGGTGGCGTTGGTATCGTACTTTAGTGGCGCCAGCACTGTGGTGCCGTACCACAAGAACACACGCTTTACCCTGATTGACCTAAAATTTAATCCACGAAAGTGCATTTTTAGAGGCATATAAATGTCACAAAACGTCATTTTTGGTGCTGAAACTAACAATTTTCCAGTAGAATATAATCCCATTTTCCAAGTAAACCTCAAAATATTTTTCTAAAATCAATAAATCTCTCAGAATCAGGAAAGATGGGCAACTTAAGTCATGGACGAAATTTATGGTTATTAAGGGTATTTACACACTCACCTAATGACTGTTTGTCATGTGACTGAAAAATTGTTAAGTATTACATAAACCCCAAGCATACATACATACATACCAAAGGCATGGTTTGCCATCCTCCACATAACCGAGTGATCATTCATTTGAATTTCTCAGGACTTTTTATTTTGTATATGATCACAGTCAGGGGTGTGGAAAAATCCGGTGTATGGTGTTCAGTATGCTCTGAAGTTAAATGATATAACTTGGAAGAGTGGAAATGTGTACAATTGGGTATTTGGTTCTGAGATTCTGTTACTGCATATGATGCTGCTGTATGAATGTTACAGAAACTTGGAACGAGTGTGTACATGTATGTACTGCAGAAAGAGATGAGTTAGACCTGTTTCAAACTGGTCTGAAATGTGTTTTTGGGTTAATGGCTATTAACTAAAGCCAGAATGCTGTCACCTTGTTAAGCTTAGGCTGTGTATGAACCCCTCTTCTGGCTGGCCATCACTTCTTGTTACTGTGACCAAGGGAATCAATCAATACCATGAGTCAGGCCACTCCTGCGCCTGAAAGCTAAAGTTAAACTTAAACATGGTCATAAAGGCTACCCACTTTGTTCTCAACTACTATATCACACCTTTAGAAGTCTCTAGAAGAATAGCTAGGATGATACTTTGTGACACAATCCTTCCTTAATGGCTCAAGTTCACTTGTTAGACGTGTAAATAAAGTCTTGTTACGGAGTAGCTGATGGCAGGAAGATGGCTACTGTTGGTCCAACCCATGGTGTTTGTAAAACTGAAAAGACACATTAGGATTATTGCCTAGAGGAACATGATTTTTTAGTGTATTTACATTTATATTTTTGCTTTATTTTTGAAATTTATTTGTTTAGGGTGTAGTGTATAGAAGTTTGAATTGTTATAGGAGAAAGCATTAACATAAATTTTCATGTATGAACTCAGTTTTCTCTTGTAATGGGTAGATTTTTCTTTTGTAATGGGTAGAGTTCTTAAAAGTTTTACCTGTAATGATGATAAATTTGTTGCAGACAGTTTACTTTAGTAAAGAGAGAGAAAAAGGATTTTCCTCTTGCTTTCCAAAATGTATCAAAAGACAGGTCGGGTTTCAAGTTTCGGGTACGTGTATAGTATGCTTTGTGGATTGTCCTGTAGACTGACAAATTCCAAGTGTGTTCTATCATGAGTTTTTCCTGTAGAATGACCAATTTAATATTACATGTATCTTCTTTTTCATGGGTTGCCCTGGACAGTGACTAATACTTGTCATGTAGAGTGACTACTTATTACATGTAGATTCCGTCACATAGATTTGTTGGGTAGAATGGGCTGCACGTTTTGGCCTGGAAACTGACTGTACTTTATTGCATGTACATTGTATGTTCTGTCTCATGTTTTTGTCCTGGAGAGTGACTACTCTCATTTTTTCAGTGTTTTCGTACAAAATTGTTTCTGAAGTTATCAGAAGGGTTCACGTGGAGAATTCTCTTTGCTAGACCAGAGTGAAACTTACTTCATTTGCTTCACAGATGAACTGATGTGTTATAATGTCTAATATTTCGTTATTTATTTATTTGATTGGTGTTTTACGCCGTACTCAAGAATATTTCACTTATACGACGACGGCCAGCATTGTGGTGGGAGGAAACCGAGCAAAGCCCCGGGGAAACCCACAACCATCCGCAGGTTGCTAGCAGACCTTCCCATGTACAACCGGAGAGGAAGCCAACATGAGACAGACTTGAACTCACAGCGACCGCATTGGTGAGTGGCTCCTGGGTCATTATGCTGCGGTAGCATGCTAACCAACTGAGCCACAGAGGCCTCTAATGTCTAATAAGAAGAGTGAAATGACTGGCTAATGGAAAGCTGATGGTGCAGGTGGAAATTTAGTTTAGGTTACAGAGAAAAGACATGAGGCAAAGAATAGAAAGAAGTTGGCGGGCAGGCTTGCAAGGCCTTAATTGTGGATGTCAAGCCTTAAACAGAAAGTCACGGTCTCCAACATCTACGCAAGAGAAATAAATGTGAATTAATTATCTGAGCGGATGAAACATGTTCTTAACAAAGAAAAAAAATAAAAGGAAAAGGTGTGGTTATGAATTCTTCTCAAGTGGTACTTTTGTTTTAAAAATGAAGCAATACAAATGCGGTACATTTAACATTGAAATGTCCTGGATGAACATTAGCAAAGCTAAGACAGTTGTTTTGGACCAGTTACATAAGTGTATCTCAAGCATTTGTAGAACCTCTGTGGCTGAGTGGTTATAGTGCTAGCTCTCCTCTGCTCTGGAGACGCACCATTGCGATCACAGTGAGTTGAAGTCCATCTCATGCTGGTTTCCTCGATCTTTTGTGGGATAGTCTGCCAGCAGCCTACAGATATCTGCGTTTTCCCAGTCATCATATCAGGTACCCCAGGTACATATCAGCCAATACCCCAGGGTATTTTCACTACCGATCACTCTAAGCTCCATGAAACTGCAGACAGATTGGTGAGAATTACAATTAAAATATATTCTGTAACATGTATACAGGAATCCAAGCATTGTTAATGTTTTCACACAAAGCTATATGAAAACTCTGACATATTGGCAAGAATTTCCTATTAAAAATGTTTCATAATGAAGTGTATGATACACATACATACAGGAGACATGTGGGGACATGTCCATGTATGTATGGACAAGTATAAATCTTGCATTTTAAGAATGTATAGGTCCAGCGAAATAATAGTTAAAATGCAGGGCACATGGACTTTTGTTGAAGACTGGTCATTGACTCATTTTTCTGTGTCTCTGAATGTCATTTTGAAAAAAAATTGAAAAGTTTTTCCCATGTTGAATAAGGTTGGGCGATGGTGCACAAAAACTTTCATGACCTCGTAAAGGAACAAGAGAACATCAAAGGGCTGGGTGTGCTTTGGTTTTACCAAAATGTTTGGACACAATGCCAGTCATTTTACTTGTTCCAAAAACGTACCGTTTAGGTACTGATGGTGTTTATGTGAGCTGGTAAGACACTGACATCTAGGCACAAGGACTATCTGTAACCATTTTAGCTGAGCTGCCATATGGAGGCCAGACAAGCACTCGAGGGATCGCAGAATTGGAGAACAGATTGCTGTTTACTGCAACCTGTAAAATGAAATTAAACAAACCCCAGATCTAAAATCAATACTTGGCAATGAAGCAAAAACTTCTTGAAAGCTGTCTGACAGAGTGGATATTTTGAATGTTTGTGAGATATGTGCTGAAGTATTTCCAGATGGAGATTACAGGTACCTACTTGGGATTTCGTTTGCCTCCACACCTCCCAGTGGCTGGCAAAATGTACATTATTCAGACATGACATTTACACTAATATAGCATAAATTTGACATGCATGCCATCTTGATTATTTTGTTCTAAAACTGAATGTGGTTCTCCGTCATGGATGCATGTTTGCTGGACTTACTTAGATTTACCTCTTTTCAGTATTACATGAGGGACATTGTGAGTGTTACAGACTCTTCTCTAAAGAAAGGAAGGGATAGATAGTACAAATCTCATCATATAGTTCAAATTAATGTTAACCATGTCGGTAAGTAATCCATTTGCCTGCTGTCAGAATGCATGTCGCAAAGAGACCACTTTTGTAAGGGGATAATGGTGGATAATTGGAATGTCAGGGGAAGATGACCTGGAAGAAGACATCAGTTTATTTTGTTTGATGTTTCTCCACATGGAGTATGGAGAGTGATGAAACCCCAGAGTTGATGATAATGCCCTACCCCTACATCTGTGGCAGCCTTTTTATCTATTATTTTCCTCCACATCTACGTCAGTTTGACCAAGGTGGTAACCATAGCAATTTGATTAATTATAGGATCTGACAGATATATATCAGAGATTAACACGAACTTCAGCACATCCTTTATTCCTTTCGATGTTTTTGTGGCCACCCCACTAATATGATAATTTCTGTGAACGTGAGCTATTTACAAGCTAGGCTTGCAGTACTCAGTGCAGACAAAGACTGGTGGCGTAGCTTGATTCGGATCCCTGATTATGGTGTTATCCTCAATAATGTACACCACATCTGTTGACGCCCATTAGCTTGTCTGTTATGCCACATGTGCTATGTTTAATGTATGCGAATACTGGACTGATAATAACAGAACGTACAGATGTGAATTTTTATATCCCAGTATACATGTACCTTCACTGTAGACAATGTGAAAATGATGATGTAAAGTCTATGTAAAACGCATTATATAAACAGCATAGCACACTGAACACTTTATTTTTCAATTTTAGGCTCAACATTATAAATATTGGTCAGAGAAATTTTTTCCAGTGGTACCTTCCAATTAAGTTTGTTTTTGCCTCCAGATTTAAATTTGCTTTACACATAGTTGAGACTTTGGCATTAAGGACTAGGATATGTTTCAAAGACGAAAGTTCAACTGTTAAATACTGGTCAAGGTTTTTGTGTTGAAGCGTTTTCATTGGTTGAAGTTTGGTGTTCAAGAAATGATTTGTGTAGTGAAAAAGATGTTCTGGGCTGTATACCTCTACAGATGTTCCTTGTATACTTCTAAGACATTATTTCAGTGGCACTGGTTCATGTTGGTTTTCCCAGCTGTATGTACGGATGGTTGTGGACTTCCTTACAACATAATACTGGCTGCCGTCATATAAGTGAAATATTCTTGAGTACACTGCAAAACATCAATCAAATAAATAGTGTTGGTTTTCAGAGCTTATTATCTTATCAGGTTTGTTCGCAAGTATGTTTGACATTGATAGTTGATTTAGTATGTTTTTGGTGAAAATTCATATACGCTGTTGTTATTTATTTCTTTATTTCACAGAAGTTAAATGCTGTACTTAAGAATATTTCACGTATATGACGACAGTTGTTTTATTGGTGAACAGGAAAGCCCAGAGTAAACGAGGGAGCCAGTGTGGCTTAGTGATTAGCATACATGCCAGCATGCCTCTCACCAATGCGACTGCAGTGAGTTCAAGCCCAGCTCATGCTGGCTCCATTTGTGTTCTTATGTGCGAAGGTCTGTCAACCTGTGGATGGCCATGTGTTTCCTCAGGGGTCTGCCAGGTTTCCTCCCACCATAATTCTGGCTGCCTTCATATAAGTGAAATATTCATGAGTACAGCGTAAAACTAAAATCAAATAGATAACTAAATAACAGAGAAAGCCACTGACTTATGCCTAGTAACTGTCAAACTTTCCTACATGTGAAAGTGGGACCACCAGGGCCCTGAGAACAACAAAAATCTGACTATGTAGCCTTAATGTGGGGCTCTTTATATGACTTCGGATGTTATTTTTCGGGTTTGATTCCATAAATATATTGTCTTTAACAGGATTCTATTCTCACTGTTGTCAGACTGAGGCGTCATCTTGAGTGTTACATTAACACAGTAATTCATGACCTAGCCATAAACAATTGTGGACCGTTCAGACAGCATGCAAGTCCTTGGCTTTTTGATGAAGACCTTGGCTTCTTGACTGATCTAAGAAGAAAAGATGTTGTGGTTCTATAGGGCTAGCTGAGTTGATATGAATCTAACCTGGCTGTGGCCTTAGTTCAACCTAACACATTCTGGGTCAATCAGGATAAAATGGGTCACTATTCTGTAATATTCTATGGGTATTCTGTGTGAATAGCTTTAGTTGATGGGTCTAAGAAGACTGGTGAGCTGGAAGCCGAGTTGAATCGTTTAATTGATTATTGAGATGACTGGTCATTCTGAACTCAACATTTGAATGATTCCCTGCCTCAGGCTCATCGTTCACGTACATGTAGCTCTTATATCCTGTCTCCAGAATTTGCTATGACATCTGTGAAGACTTGCTGATTTTAAGTTTCATAAATATACATACGTTGCACATGAATGCAGACTTTATTAGACAAATGTATCAATGAGATATGTTTTGATAAATGTTTAATGCCGTGGTACAGTTTTTCATGCATCCCAGAGAACTTCGTTTTAAATAAGGATATTTAAGCAAGGAGCAGCTGGCTCTTGTGATTGACCCATGGGGATCTATCTAAGGAAGAGCAACTTCATCTCAGAAATTGTCTGTTATATAATGAAAGTCTTGATCGTGGGTAAGACTTTTGTCTTATTCAAGGGGCTTGGGCAGTTGAATGATTAGAAACATTGATATATAAATTAATCACAACAAGAGACACAACTTACAAATTCCATTATATCTTGTTTTTATATACACAGGTGTATGGAAAGTTGAAAATACTGTGTTTTCTTCTTAAGGCCAGCTCTGTGTGTGTAATAAACACGCAAAAGATAGGCCATTTTTTTGTTTGCCATTAGACAAAGTATTGTTTGCTGTGATAACAAAGTGTTGTTTGGTACGCGAGGATTTCTCAAATTTGTCCATGTCCAGTTAAGCTTTTTGTTAAGTCCAGGTATGGTGTGTACAAGGCACGGATATGTTGAGGTCTATGGTTAATGATTATTGTAGTTCAGAAGTATGTCTGCATTGTTCACTTTGCTCCCTAATTTGAGTGTGGACAGGATTACCATTCATTGACCAAATAATACCATTGAGTTTGAAGTGCGTGTTTCACTAATAATCTTGAAACACATGCCGAAGGCACCATTTTTTCTTTAACTCTATATGCCATAAGCACTTGAATCACTCATCTCACAAGGCTTCATTTGTTTCAAGGGTATAACTTTTTCATTTATAACATATAAATTCCTCAGAGCTAACATCATCAGCTTTCAAGTCTATTTTCATTCTAATCTTGCCAGTATGTCTTTAAATAGTTAGAATTCAGCATGTATTGATAGAGGACTTCATCAACTTCAGGGATATAGCCATTGGTAAGTGCTGCTTGTTAAAAGCGTGTGACGTCAGTGGTGTTTACCGTGCCTTGTCGGAATCAAAGATAATGTTGGTTGTACCCAGGATCGAAATTCCGGGAATCTCTGATCTTTAGGGAAGCTGTCAGTGTGAAGCAGTACAAAACCTAGACCTAGCTGTCCTTAGGCTTGATTAGGTAACAAAAGGCATTCCTGCTTTTCAAACAAATCTCAAGTGTTTTTTCCAGGTTATAACATAAACATGGCACTTCAGTTGTCAGTGTCATTAAATCTGTCTGGTGAAGACTGAAAACCCAATAGATACATAGATCGCAGTTTAAATGAAATCTGCTTGGATATCTGCTCAAATATCTGTATCCAATAGGAAATACCTGTCACATTTGTGGTCTTGATGAAGGTAATAAGAACTCAAGGTTTCTGTAGTGGTATTAGTGTATTCCAAGTTGCCCGATGACCTGTTGACACAACCTGATAGTTGATTATTTGTTTGGCTTGAACTTTTATGTAACACAGCTTTATCTTTAGTTTGGGAAGACTTATACAGCTATAAGGGTTACAGATCAGTGACAAATCCGTCTTGTATTTAAAATAGTTTAGTCGTCTTATTCACCCTCAGTCTTCACCGACAGGGATCTAAAAGGTGTCAGAGGCAGATCATATTCACTACTGTGAGCCAAGGTTGTTCAAACTTCATGTTTCACACATGGTGTACATGCATATCATGTTGAGTAATGATTATTTTAACATTCTTAGCCTTGTTAATATTTTAGAGACTACATGTTGCTTGATGTCATTGATTTCAGTGTAATTGAGAATGTTTTGTCATAAGACAAAAGTATCAAGGTCTCTGGTTTTCTGTCTGTTTTGCTGAATATCCTACATAGTTGTGTATGTATATAGCTTATGAGCTATTAATTTTAGGTTGCCTTGTTTATCAACCAGTTGTTAAAGCACATGGACTGTTTAATCATGATTTAGTGCTATTTACTGTAATGTAATGGGGATCTCTACAGAGTAGGAAATTATTCTTGACACGATGATCATGTGCTAATGCGTGGTATGCCTACACGTGCCTGGGCTTCTATAGGCGAGTCTTTATTCTGTTTACAGCAGCATGTACATGTATAGTGATATGTCAGTGTAATCAAGCTGTTCAGAATGTTCAAGGTGCTCAAGTGCAGATTTCATCCCATACAGTTTTACTATACTTGCTATCTCGAGTATCTCCGGGATGGGGTTTTTGTTGTAAACACAGTGAGTGATAGACAAGATGTGAAAGTGCTTGGAGTGGTGGGGTGTTGGCATCTTTGGGGTCTTGTGAATTAAACGAGGAAGGTTGTATGTGTAGCACAGGAGTTACACAACACTAAATTGTCTTGGCTTAAGAGAGCATTGGGGCCTCATAAATTGAATACCAAGCAATCACAGAGCATAATGGGAGTTATTACAACCATGCAGCTCCACTGATATGGCCTGTCTCAGAAATTCACGTCATGTCCAGCACTGGTCACTGGTTAATTAAGAACGAGGTACAAATGCAGATAGTTGTGTAATTCCCTGAAGGTCATAGCTGAGTGCACTGGGTGTGGGCTTAAGGTTGGCATGGCTGTATCTGTGGATGCATGAATCCCTAATAGCAGCTTGTCTTGTTGAAAGCTCTCCCACATGGCAAGATGGCATGACCGCCTGTGCTGCTCAGCTGGGCCATCTCTGTATCTCTGATGTCCTAACCTTCCATGTGTCCATGCTTCTCTGTATATGACTTCAGTCCTATCTCATAACATCAGCCCACCACATGTAGCTCATTAGCTGGTTACACCTGTGGCCTACCCCGCTGTAAACAATAGATGCCACTCATTTGTCGCACCCAATAATGATGTTTGGACTTCATTGAACTTGATTAACTTAACTGAGTTTTCTATATTTGCTTGAAAGAAAGAAAGCATTTATTTTTAGAGTATTCGTCATTCACTTGTTTATCAACGTTTTGAACGTAGTGTTGCTAATTGGCGTGGTATGGTTTTATCTTATGTAGAAATTAATTCTATAGTTTGAAAATACAGTTTAGAAAGTCACCATAGTTACCCAGCAAATATATGTTTCAATACTGCAAGTGGTTGATTTCTGTACATTACTGTAACACATGCACTGGTGTGAGCATGTTGGCATGAAGTGTTTACCTGTATTCATTTCACAAACTGACTGATGTGTCTAATTTCATTTCACAAACTAAAACTGATTTATTGGGGTTACCTGTACTACCTTGAAGGGGTATGCACATTTTTGCTGGTTTCTAAGCTAGGAATGAAGAAAGGATATATGTTTGTGATGGTCATAGCAAGACATTTCTTATTTGACATAGGGTTCATGTCATACTTAAATGCGCAGGCTTGGGTTTGTCCCATTTCCTGTTAAAGATGCCTTTGGTTTGTTGGTAATGTGCTGCTAATTATTTGACATCTTTGGACAAAGACAGTTTTGTGAATTCTGTTTGCTGTTTTTGGATGGCAGATAGCCAGGTATGAGCTAGGTGCAGACTCTCGTCCAAGTCTAGTCATATAGGGATGGGGAAGCCCTCATAGCTCTCAGTTCAGATCAAACATTGATTGTCGAGCTAAGCTTCCATCAAAACCTGGTAGAAATCAATCAAGCTGCATGTTAGTTTGTGGGTGATTTCCTCTGACAGATATAGATGTATGGCTTGTCTAGTTAGTCTTATTTCTGGGCATACTGCAGGTTGATACATTTCCCATCCTTTCCTATCAGTCCAAATTTCATAACCATGAATCAGTTATTGACAGCTTCATTTGTACATTGCCTATTAACTTAGAGATTTCAAACTATCTTGTTTTTTTGTTGTATAACGATGCTTTAAATATTTTTGTGCCATACTGGTACTTAAGTTTTACCGATGAAAGATTTTTTTTGTGGCTTGTCTCTTGTTATTATATGGTTTAGCACAGCACTAAGATGTGTCTGCTGGCTTATAGAAATCAATATATTATAGCTCGGGTGGCAGTGTTGTGGAGCTGGTCTGACTTCGAGTAGGCCTGAAGGCCATATAGCTGATGACTTGCTCCCAGCCTTCCGCACGTGATGATGCTTCAGTCTGACGCCAGCCACTTCTTTACACCTCTCATTCGTGAAGGAAGAATCTGATGTGCTTCACTGATTGGCTCTGCTTTGTCACATGATATGAACAACTGTCTTGAGAAGTCTGACAAGCGCAGTAGTCTGTAGATATCTGTAGATATGAGAACCTGCCTGTGTAGTGGAGAGGTATCTTTGTGTTGAGCCAATCAATACCCAGGTTACCTGTGTGAAATATTTTCATGAAATTGATGGTGTAACACGAAGGTATACAATTTTTTTGAAAAAATCAAAGTATAAATTGGAACATACCATTGGCTTTGTGATTCCATTAACTTTTCTTATTGGAAGAATGGTTGTCTCATTGTGAATTTTTGTCACACAATCATTGGGCCTGGTATTCGGTATTTCTTTTGGTTGTAAAGATTCGTTATGACTGTAGCTCCTTGAACTTTTGACCAAATCAGCGTGGGCTGCCAGTTTTCTGAGTTGGTTTATTTGCTGACATCATTGTGAAACTCAGTGTGTTTGGGTTTGGGATTGGCCAAGTGTTTCTTATAGAGCGGAACTTCCCCAGAAATCCACTGTGAACACACTGGCTGTCAACTGTGTTGGTTCACTGCTTAATGTAGACTGCTCCCGAATCATGGCAGAAGGATTTTAGTGGGAGAAATATATTTCAAAGGCTCCACCAGCAGTAATTAACCTTCTGTTTAGTTGGTTTTCTTCATTACTTCATTGTGAAGACCAATATGAGCAATCTGTGGAAAAAACTGTTCGAGAAATGGAAGACTTCACAATGTGAAATGAAACGTGCTGAGGCAGCTGCTGCTGCCTTTTTCTGTGGAATAACTGCCAAAAGAAAGAAACGGTAAGTTGAACTGTCAATTAGTTTAAAATTAATTGCATTGTTACTGTCTGATGAGAACATATGGAATATGATTGGAAAGTAAATGTTCTATGTAGGAAATGAACCTTTCAGTGTTTATAGTCAGAATATAGGTATTGGGAATGTATAAAAATTGATGAAAAAACATATATGTATAGGCTATTTTAATAACACCATTACTTTTGTATGTTTTACATGAGAATGACATTTTTTTTCATGAAAATATGTGAAATAGGAATATGTAAGATTGTGCAACAATGAAAATATGTGAAATAGGAATATGTAAGATTTTGTGACAATGAAAATATGTGAAATAGGAATATGTAAGATTATGTGATAATGAAAATATGTGAAATACAGATGTGTTCGATTATATGACAAGATAGTGCCATAAAAAATACATGTGGTTAATTGGTGATTTCTTCCTTAGATTTTGCTTTCACAATGGAAAGAAAGCTTAATACATGCCTGTATGCTTCAGTTTTTAAGTAACGTAGTGAAATGGAACTCATCTGGTACCTTCTCAAATTAAAGCAGAAGATATTGATTTCTAGTCTTCAAAATCTATGATTATTTTTCACTCTAGTGGCTTATTTATGATGGGCTGTCAAAAGCTATTTCTGTCAAATTTGCTTTACTTTTGCCATAATTTCAAATGACAGTGTTACTTTATACATGTATTGTACACTTTATTTAGTGTCCTTGGACTTTCTGTAGTAATCTAAGTTACATTGTGTCTTCTATAAACAATGATGCTTTTACCCCTTTATTGTCCTACATGTAAATACTGTTATTTAGCTATTTAACTCCAGTTAATGTTGAAGACTTGATCTTCATGTCAGGTATCGATGTAATCATTGTAGCATAATCACTCTGTAGCAATTTGGTGACTCAGAAATCAGAAAAGTGCGACATGGATTTGCAAGATTGGTAGCTTTTCCATTTTCAGTTGTCATGTGTAAGTTATTTGTTGGGGGGAATTTTTCATGATCATTTGTTGATTTATTTGATTCTTGTTTAACACCATACTTAAGAATTTGTAACTTTGACAGTGGTGGTCAGTTTTTAGCTTGCCATTACAAAGTAGTAACAGGGTGTGTGTTCAAGTAAGCTTTTTTGTTCAGGTCAGCTGTCCAGTCAACTTAGGCTAGACTCTTGCTTGGGTGTTGCTGGGTTTCTCCTAACCATTGTTTTGGGTATGGAAACCTGTGTGGCGGGGTTAAACTAACAGACTTTGACAAATTAATGATAAACATTCCCACTTGTGAAGTACATACTTGCATATTATATTTGTGGCATTAAGCCATGTGGTCTTATGTCAACATAAAAAATATTGAGGACTACACATAAGACACCCATGCACAACCTCAACTGCTTAATGAGGCATGAAAATGGGGGCATCTACAAAATCCCTGTCAAAGTTTGGGGTGATTTTTGTTGATGTTTAGACATCTATAGAGTGGTGTGTTGAAATGCAGTAGATTTAACAGTGTAATCCTGTATTGCGTGAGAAGAAAACCCCAGCACAGCATAGTTATGTACCGTCATAAACTAAAATTTCACCCAAAGAGTGCATATTGAGAGGTAAATACACATCGTAAAAATACAAATTTCCTTTGGAACTAAAACATGTCTCCATTAGGATATCAACCTGTTTTCCAAGCAAACCTTAAAACACCTTTTTAATAGAAATCTCAGAATCAGGCAAATTGAACAGTTTATTGTTAGACGAAATTTTGATCAGTAATAGGCAGCTTGAATTGTCAGTGCTTAATTCCTGAAATGTGGATTTAAGAGAAAAAAAACAACAAAACATGTGCATTATAAATAAGGTGAGAATCCTATTGTATGAGCATATTTTAGATGTAGCCAGTTTGAGGAATTTCACGACTTACATGTATTAAGAATCCTTTCTTGTCAATATAACTCTTCTTAACTTTTATGTGATTGTGGCGTGGCGTTTCCCCCCCCCCCCCATTAATATCTTTGTAGGTTAAGTCCTTTAAAGCTAAAGAAAGACTCAAAACTGTTTATTATATGCATTTATATACCTTTCCAAGTCAGTATTGTAGAGTCGGCATAGCAGAAGTTCTATGCAATAGGTGTTAATATGATTTAGTTAAGTATACCTCTGTTTGGAACTGGCACTGACCAGGAGTGCGTTTTTCTTGTACATGCGTACTGTTGTTGACATGGCAATGCAAAGAGTACATGTGTTTAGAAATGTGTCATCGGTGTGTACATTTATAGTGACCTGAATCTGTTTAGGTGTATGTACTGTTCCTATGGAAATGCTGGCTATGTGTCTGTTTTATTGTTGTTCAGTCTAATGTTGATGTGAGAAGAGTTTAGGGTGTGGCATCACTAAGGTGATGCTGTTGGTGGAGGCTGCCTCAGTGAATATTGCTAAGTGTTTACCTGTGTGCATGGATGGCTGGCTGGCTGGCTGGTGATGTAGGGAGTTAATAATGATTGAAGCACACCTCAGATCAATAATTGCATCCGGTTGTATTACTGAAACGTCCCTAACTCCTCAGTTGTCACACCTTAATTAGCCGTTACCAGGCACATTCCACCTGTGTAATATGTTTTATGGTACAAACCGACCACTTATAGAGCATGTGGGTGGGGTCCGCTCTGATGTCAGCTCAGCTAATGAAAATTATTCCAAATAATTAATTTCTAGGCAGGTGTTCAGGCTGTATAATTTTGGATATTGTGTAATATTTTTACTAATGGTTGTCCGTTAAGCCATTAGTTTTAATCAAGTTTGACTGATACCAGTGCTAATCTGTCAAAACTCAAGAACATAATCTGTTAATCAGATATTATTGGATTCTTCATTTTCGAAGAGCATTGAAATTACGTATATGTTTTACATATATTTTGGTATATCTGATGTACATATAGGGGTGCAATCTCATGAGAAAGCACTCCGAGACTAACTGTTATTGAAAGATTTCTGTCCAAAATTTCTTCTTAGTGCATTTGAAGTTTGCAAAGTATGTTATTATTTTCCTTGCAGTAAATCGAAAAAACATACACCACCTGTAAAATTCTAGTGCTATTTATGAGACAACATGTATGTACTTTTGGGGGGGCCTCTGTGGCTCAATTGGTTAGCGCACTAGTGCAGCGTATTGACCCAGGGGTCTCTCACCAATGCGGTCGCTGTGAGTTCAAGTCCAGCTCATGCTGGCTTCCTCTCCGGCCATATGTGGGAAGGTCTGCCAGTAACCTGCGGATGGTCGTGGGTTTCCCCCGGGCTCTGCCCGGTTTCCACCCACTATAATGTTGGCTGCCGTCGTATAAGTGAAATATTCTTGAGTATGGCGTAAAACACCAATCAAATAAATAAATAAATGTACTTTTGGCTGTCGCCCTTAACTTTAGGCTAGATTATATGTTGTTTGGTCTTGAGATTATTGACCTGTAATGTCCTTTTTGGTCGATAGCTGGTATACAAATGTCAACACTTTGATGTAAGGATTGTGCAGCTGACCCACGCCACATGTTGTTGTGATAGAAATGGCCTCAAAAGTGAAGATTTAGAAGGTGGTTAATCCCTAGCCATTTCACATACTCATTGAAGATTCCCAGTTGATTGTGTCAACAATGTGGCAGCGTGGGCTAAAATACAGGCGAGGCAGGGTTTCATCTTTCAAAAGATAATAGTACTGTTTGCTGGGACAGTATTGGTGATTACAAACATGTGCCTAGTCCAAGTACATTTTTTTTTTTGGTAACATCTTGACATTTATCACAACACTGAAAAGTCCATTTATACCATTCAATGGAAAAAAGTGCATCTTTAAAAGAAAATGAAATGTGTTCAGGGCTTGATTTTCTTACATGTATCCCCACACTAATGGAGTATTTGCTGGCTATCTAAACAGATTTAAAATATCTCTGTTAATAACCGGTGTGTCACATTTTTACATCTGTTCTTTTCAGCTTAGTGCTATGATATTGGAAAAGTGAATTCTTTGGTAATGACATTTAAGAGATGAAATTGCTAGATATTGTACAAATCTAATTCCGTGTTATGGTGTGCACAGTTTATTATGTATGCTGTATCCAAAACGTAGCCATTTGATTTCTTGTAGAAATTGTTTGAGCAGATAAGGATTGAATTTTTTGAAGGCTTCTCAGTGTTTAACATGCAAACTTGCTGGATTTTTGTAGCATTCATGTGTTAGCTATAACTCAGGATTATCCTTCATCAGTATCAAACTCTTACTGTTTGCATATACATGTACAATATTTCTAAATGTATGTTTAGACTGACATTTAAACTCTGTTATGAAAACGGACAAATGAGCTAAAACCAGAGACAACGTAAAATTATATGTATCCTGTTTGTAGAAGTTTAGGGGGTTCTGCGTAGTTTGTTGTGATTGCAGCTTGCATACATTGCTGCAGCAGGAGCAGATTACTCTCAGGGGATATTAATGAAGCCTGGCCACTCATGTCATGGCTGTGACCTTCATTTTTTTTATTGACGTAATTTCCTTGATTGCTGTTTGGAATCTCTATGGGCATTACACAAGAATTGTGTTGGCCATATGAACTAGTTTATGCTACAAGGAGACTCTGGACCAACTGTTGAAGGCAAGGAAAAACAGGGAATTTTGTTTTTATAGAATGTAGAAACACTTGACAGAAAAACACTTTGTAGATTTTTGTGCGCAGTTCTTAAGACCAACAATAGACCCACAGATATTTCGTTTAAGGGTAAAAGTTAGGCCTAAATTTTAGTTAATGTTGCTTTTCAGGCAAATTGTTACACCAGCTATCTTGCTTCAAATTATCTATTCTCAGATTGATTGTGTGGGCTGAGCAGATTGGAGGATGCTCACATATTAGAGAGCTCTGGCCCATTAGTTATAGCCAACTGATAAAATATCTGCTCCCCATGCATTTGGAATACCTGGAGTACATTTACCTGTGTCATGACAGTTATTTTGAATTACATGGTGTTTTTTAATTGTGGGGCATTGAATATAGTTTATCCAATTACAACAAGTCTTTCGTTTTAATTTAATACATCTTGTTAATATGAGTAAACTTGTATGTTGAAGCTGTTTCAAAGGATGTAGATATTGTACTTTGTAGAGTGTTAAGACGTTTATATTGAGATGCTTTCAGCATTGATCAGAAAATCTTGTGCTAGTACTGATTGTAAATCTCACCTGTGAAGAGCCATGGAATATTAAGATTTTGGGTAGTGCTGTTGACATGGTTAATGTTCTGTAAATTGACTTGTAAATGAACTGACTATTTTGAACTGCGACTTTAAGTGGCCTTAAATTAAGTTTCATTTGTTGGTTGATTTTTTTGACATTTTATCTTTTGACATGGGCCTCGTGTCTTTGAACATATATCAATCTCTTAAGGAGGCCAGGGTCTGAGTACAAAACGACACAACATCCGACTAAGTGGATGTCTCAGCTATTGCAAATTGGCCCTAGAGAGATATGATAAGAAAGTGCAAATTTCAAAACCCTCAGCACAATTCTGTTAATTTCCAAATCAGAAGTAAAAAACTTGGTGAAAGCATCCATTAAATTATATAGCCAGAGAAAAGATGGTTGCTTAGTAATAACCCGTTACATGTGCACTCTCAACCAGAGAGTTTTTTTTATAATGTCGGAATATCAACATTAGCCAGAAAATTATCTTTACTGAAACCTTCACCGATGAATTTCTATATGCTTCATTTTGGTGAACGTTTATCTTCATGTATAAACCATAAACTTTATAATGTGATCAGTTTTGTCATAGTTTGGCAAGTTTAAAATATATATTTCTGTCGAAGTCTGAAAGGCATCCTTCATGGTACAGTGAACTAAGGAATTCACTGGGGAGAACACATAGCATTTGGAGAAAGAGTTTGAATTGTCGTGATTCATTTCATTTTCATTGGAAACATTTTGTTATGTGAGTAAGGATATAAGCTACATGTATTAAATACACGTTTTCATGAATCAGAATCAATAATTGTTAAATTGTTCTAATACTTAACATGTAGTAACTAAACTGAAATCCTAGTGACTCCTGCTTGAGAGCACATGTGGTTGTCTATCATTGATTGCCATTTTACAGTATGTGTAATATGTACCAGAATGATAAGGCTGAAAGTTACATTTGTTATATATGTATTTATTTGGTTTGTGTTTAATGGCATGCGGAAGGATTTTTACATTCACATTTTAAGTTACATTTGTGGTGCAGTGATTTTCCTCACTTTCCAGTGTCTAAAACAAAAATGGTATTTCAGTGTGCCTAGGGAATAGACTACCATTTTTCGATTTTATGACCTATACATCACTATACATGGATATACTAAATACACTGAATGCAGAAGTGGCACGAAGGTGTCAGTAGCTTTTAATCACAGCTATAATCAGATTTGCTTTTTTGACGTTTAAAGTTTTTTTTGCACTGAGGCTGATTCCTGGCCTTACCATACCAGGTCCTTTGCGATTGTGGAATCAGTGATTTTCACTGGTGTGCATTGTTGTGAAGCAGATTCGAAGTCATTCTGTATATTGCATCCTAATGGTGATTTTAGTACTGCTAGGTAATGCATAATAAATAAAGCACAGGTACAGTGTTATATAAATATTTGTCTAGGGGTTTATTTTTGGCCTTGTGTTGTCTACCAAAATGGCAACAAACCTCAATGAATCAGTCGCCTTTGGACAAGTTTAACTCCACACTACCTATTCAAATGGTGAGTGATTGCATGATGTTACTATTTCTGGTGCCCGGCTGACATCTCCCACAGGGAGGAAGACTCAAGGAGCACTGTGAAAGTTTAACTGGGGAATAAGAATGAGGAAATGTACTAGTTTTGCGTGGTTAATCTGCGTGTTGGGGCCTGAGGGTCTGCTGTCCTCGTGTTCACCTCCCTCTATCATACAGTTAACCATCAGCCGCTGTCTGGCCTGGGAGTTAGCAAGGATTAGAGTGGCCTGCAGGCCAACCCTTGACAGCCCGCAGAAGGTCTTAAGGTATTAAACTTCTCCATCTCTTAGCGTAAATCAATTGATTTCGGGGTGAGAAGCCTTAGCTGCCAGTGTATATTACTTTGGTCAAGTCGGTGTAGTCACTTCTAGCTAAACCTCAGTTCCTAACAAACCTTTCAGCTTCTGCTGAGCATACACTTTTATGAAGCTTCACACTTCATGGAATAACTTCAGGGTTCAGTATGAAATGGCAGCAGATCATATTTGCATTTGTGTGATTGCAGACATAAAACATGATTACATTATCATGTAACCTTTGTGACCCACATTCTTTCCTCAGAATGAAGAATTAAGTAATATTAATATGTTGCTCCTTGATTTGTCATGTTTTAAAGGGATGCAGGTGTCATATTTCAGAGTTATCCTTGTATATATTAAGTTTTCCAGTATTTATCTAATCAACACGTGTGCATGTTCATCATATACGCTATAATGACTCATCCTGATCTTTGTTCTAAAGGGGGGACCTCCGTGGCTCAGTCCGTTAGCGCGTTAGCGCAGCGTAATGACCCAGAAGCCTCTCACCAATGCGGTCGCTGTGAGTTCAAGTCCAGCTCATGCTGGCTTCCTCTCCGGCCGTAAGTGGGAAGGTCTGTCAGCAACCTGCGGATGGTCGTGGGTTTCCCCCAGGCTGTGCCCGGTTTTCTCCCACCATAATGCTGGCCGCCGTCATATAAGTGAAATATTCTTGAGTATGACGTAAAACACCAATCAAATAAATAAATAAATAAATTGTTCTAAAGGCGCATATTAATTGACAAGTTGTTCAATATGCACATTGCATCACAAGATGCCCGAGATGGCTAGCATGGTAGCACGGCACGGTGACTCAGGAGCCCCTCACCAATCTGGTCGCTGCAAGTTCAAGTCCAGCTCATGCTGGTTTCCTCTATGGCAGTAAGTGGGAAGGTTTATCAGCCACCTGCGGAATGTCTTGGGTTTCTGTAATGCTGGCTGTTGTTGTACGAGTGAAATATCCTTGAGTACGGGGTCAAACAGCGATCAAATAAACAAAATTTATTTGCGCAGAAGTTGGCTTCTTCTTCAAAAATATTTTTTTCCCTCTGTTTCTTGTGGAGACATAGTCTGTGCTAAATCAATATTTAACTGTGAGTAATCAAGCATATTGTAACTGCTTTTGTAGATTTCTTATGTTTTTTTTTGTATTTATTCAGTTGCTGCATTTTTTTTTTAAATTATGTTTATATGGGAAATATGATGCATGTCTGATTAAGATATTCAGGTGACTCCATATTACACGTGATTTGAAAGAAAAATGTTATATGTGCACTTGTTTAGTTTCTGTGACAATTTGAATCTTTCATATTTAGATTTAATGTTATATTGTTGTATGGTTGGGTTTAAGATTTATAGCTGCCCTAAAAGCTTATTAGGTTGCACATTTTAGAAATACATGTAGACAGTGATAGCTGGAGAGATGAGGTGGTAATTGCTGGCCAAGCACCGTGGCAGTATGGAGGAGACTGATCATGGCAGTGGCTGGAGTTCATGCAGGAGTTTATGCCAGGGTTGACGGAGCTTTGTCTGGCTTCACATGACAGAAGATTAAACCTGTCTAGAAGCAAACAGATACTTTTTACAGTAATGGGACTTTTGGACTGCAAGGCAAGGAACAAAAAAGAGATAGAAAGAGAGAAAAACAAAAAACTTTTTCAGAGAGTCTTTTTATTTAGCTTGTAGGAAGAGAGAGTATGTCAAGTCGTACCCAATCCATTTAGAAGAAACTGTAGGATTTCAGAAGTGCTGTTTTCAAGCAGATTTGTATCTGAAAGTGGATAATGCTTACATGGGCATGAATCCAGGAAGATCGTGAAATATGTACATCTCATACATACATGTATGTGCATGAAAATGAGTTGTTAATCCATTTTTTTATTTTTCTGGGCAATTGTCTGCTCCAATCTCTGACGAAATCTGTTGCCAATAGTACTTATTAGACATTTACTGTTTTATAAGTTCTTTCTTTAATGTGTAATAGTTTTTTATCTTTTTTTTTTATCTTATCTGTTTCATCCCTGCATACTTTCATAGTCTTTGACATAAAGTTCATTCTGTTGACCTCTGACGAAAGGAATCAAGAGACAAAATTAAACTGAAATAATTTACTTATAGAAAGGATTCACATTAAGAAGCTTTAATTGCCACCCATCTATAGTCACCATTGCCAAAAGTGAAGAAAATTGGTTTGATGGTTCCAGAGAAGATTCTTAAAGGGTTTTGATATAAATGCAATATGGCCACCAAGTCATGTGACATATGGTGAGACTACTACAGACCATAGGCAAGTATGGTGTAAAGTTTCAGCAGATTTCATCAGGTGGTTTTGTCTTTAGCAGGCGCACAAAATTATGGTTGATAATCCTGACAATTTCCAGAGGATATCGTCAAGCGGGTCAATCCCCTAATAAGGACAGGTATGATATTTTGGTTAAGAAACGTTACTTCATGCAGCCCTTTCTGTAGAGAAAAAAAACGAAACGCTATTGTTATATTTGCAAAAGGGCTCGTGCCAGGAAAAGAAAACTCCTCGGTCAGATTTGCCATTATTTTGTCCGACTGTTCGTCTGTTCTTCCATATGTTTGTAAACACTTTACTGTATCTCTTAAATGTAAATAAACAGGTTAATTGGCTATTATGTCAGTGTAATATTGTCTACAAACATTGATTTCAGCTTGAAATCTGCTGTGGGCTTCAAACGTTAACAAGGGATTGTTGTTACTTATGGAGTTGCCATGGTTTATTATTTGTGGTATAGGAAAAACCCTTTTTCATAAACAACCAGTGCTAACTTAGACAAGGATCATTGCTTATATTTTATCTTCTCTTTTCCGTACACTTATGTTATAAGTTGTACTTCTTTACATGTATGTACCATATTGACCTGGACTGCCTAATTGTCTAAATCTACAACTCTTCTCTTTGGGTATGTTTTTTAAATGCCTGACTTAAAGTCGATATAAGACGTCATTACAACATTGGATCATATCTATGCATGCTTCTTGAGGTGCCTCAATTTTATCTGTTACTTTTTGTATTTACATGTTTTGTCTATTTAAACATTTATTTGATCTTCTTTGCATATTGCACTTTGTGCTGGTATACTATTGAAAGGCTATTTTTGTTGCACTAAAATGTGCACTGGTTTGCTACATTTTTGAGTGGTCTTTTATATTAAAATGAACTGAGTGCATATGTTACTGGAATTAGTAATAGGCCATTGATCAATAGTCTGCATTGCTCTGTGTACAGTTACACTGCATATCAGTGGATTTGTGCGATCTTACCTGAATTATTCAGTTACTAAGTTGCAACAATGAAGTTCAGAAGTCTATGTGACATCGTTCTCTGAACATATTTTGTGAACCCCTTATGAATGTAGAACATACAGCTCTGTGCACTGAGATGTTACTTGCAATACATGGTACACTAAGTTACAATGCACTGGTACATTGAATTGCTGGCGTTGTCGATATTTCACTGCTGTTTACAGTGACAATTTGCATTGACTGATAATCTGTGTGGATTGACTCTCCATATTTCCTGTTTCTCATCATTATGATATCTTGCTTTTCAATTCTCTTTGCTTGACAGGTTCGGCAATTTTGTCATCAGTTCTCCATCTGTCTTGTATCTGTACTGTTGCATGCCCTGCCTAGTGATCAACCTGTTAATAAACTTACTTGTCTTAGACACCACATATTGTTGTCACGAGTGACAATGCTGTCTGATATATCCCTCTTCATCATTATGATTGATGGCAGTCTTGAGGAATCATTTAGTAAGCAAGAAAGGAAATCAATTTGTCAATATAACCATGACCATGCCTATCCATCATTCACTGTTTCGTCATATCTAATCATTACATTCATCTACATAAATTATTGACAGAATGTACTTAATTTATTGACTGCTTGCCTCATGGAAACTTGCATAACTTTTCATGCAGATTGGAAACATGCATTTCCCCTTAAGTTGACTGGGTGAGAGAAATATCTAGGATAAGCGAGACTGGAGGAGTATGGTACACGTTATCATCAATATTTATGGTCTAATATGTTATTCACAACTCAAAGTCAGTGTGCAGTTTGCTTTAATCATTATGTAAATTTTTGTAAGCAGTTTAGAAAGCTTTATTTAGAAGATTCAGTCCATACCATAGACATTATGGCAGGAATGTCAGCAAACTTACCAGTAGTGTTCTATAAAATGGTGCTACATACGTGCTACAGTAAGTGTGTTGTTTTTACTGGGTTTAAGTGTGTCAAGTTACAGTAATTCTTCAGCCTTTTTGTATGTTTGCAAAAGTTTTACTGGATGTGTACATAAATCCTGATGATAATCAAGAATAATAAAGACACTGTAACACAGATTTTGACCGAAAAGAAAAAAGTATCAGCGTGAATTCAATTGAATTTTTGCCATTATTTTCAAATTATAGATGTAAATAATTACCTTTCACAAAGTGTCAGCCTCATCTGTGGATGTGTTACCATTCGAACTTGGTAGTAAAGTTTAAGTTCAGTTACGAGTCTGATATTTACAAATGAAAATCTCCTGTGTAGCTTCTTTAATTTCTGTGGAGCTAATGTGAACTGTTTCAGATTATTGATGTGAAAGGCCAAAGATAAAGGTTTAATGTAAGGCTTATAAGCATTTGCAATTCTGTTAGTACATTTAAGATACAGCAATTGAAGTAGAAGGTAAGTTTTTGTTGAGATCTCTGTTACATGGATGCATGTGTTCACACTTATCACCGAGGAGCACATGTGCATGTAGATATTGAGTATTGGTTACAGCACTGTGTACACATTACTGGGTTGTAACCCACAAGGATAGAGGAAGGGAGACAACCACCTTTCAAAAAATACTGAATAAATTACATGTATTAAAGTAGAGCCCTATTGCTCAGCCTTCCAAACTGCATGCAGATAGTTTAATGTCCCCTGAATCCATTTGATGGTTGAAGTTGTAGAAAAGGGAAGAAAAATGGTAGAATTTGATGATCAAACATCAGAAAATCTACCCCACTACAGTTGAGTCACCCTTGTGATGTGATAGTGGTACATTTGCTGGCAGGCATGCAGGCTTCTGCATGTGTACAACACAGACCACAGGAGACAATTGCTATAGTTTTATAACTAGTTTTGAGATTATTCCATGCCCAAGTGTGGGTTTGGGACCCAACACAGGAATCTGCCGACAAGATAGGCAGAGGGTCCAACTTAAATGGAATTTTTTTAAATAGAACTAGCTAAGATAGTATTTTTTTAAATGTAGTTTACACACTAAGATAGCATAAATATTATGTCTAGTGAACATTTAGTGTAAAAATAAAATCGTTGGGGAACTCCTTTAAGAATCCACATACGGTATAAGTGTGGTCCATTTTATCTAATGGTGTGAGTACATGTAAGCCACACGACTTACAGTTGGCTGTGATATGAGACATCTTCATTTATCTTGACACACATCTCTAATTATGACACCCATTGTTCTCATGTGCAACATCCCAGTAAATTGTTATTTTTCATGAAATACACTTTTTGTGACTACACAGAGGTTTGATTTGAACATAAGCTACTGTATTGGTATAGGAAAAAATACATGTACATTAACTATATTACTATAACTATAGTAATAACTATAATAACCATTACTATATATGCATATGAGTCAGGGGTTGCCCCATATCGTTTAGCTAAGGTATCATGCATACCTTGTACTGTTGACGGCAGTCCAGCTTATATGTTGGTTTCAATACAGCTTACGGTCTGAGTATGTCAGACGGATTGTCATAATGCAGACATCTCATAAAACGCAATGGTTTTACTTTTTTCGATTTGCTCCACAGGTTATCATGACTGTAGTCAAATAAGTGAAATATTCTTAAAAATAATTTAAATACCTTAATGACATGCATAAATTATATATGTGATAATAACACCATGTCAACATCTGTGTATAAACATACAATAAAGCATCTTCCTGAAACTAAAGATTTTTAGATTCATGTAGTGTTAGTAAAATCTTAGCATTTTGTCATTCCTATATAAAAAATCTAAACCTACAACTCTGTGCTACGTCATTTTTTTCCAGGTAGTATAATGTTTCTCTTCTGAAAACCTATTTTAAAAATAAACTGTTCATATTCATATGTTAGTTACGTCAGGTTGTGGGGAAATGGGAATTTAATTATAACGAGTGTTTCGGGAATAGCTGTCATGTGGAGATGACAATGTAAATATTATGATGATCTCTTTACATATACACATGTAAAGTTAGACATATAAGGAAATATAAAATGTTACCTTCCGGTTTAAAGCTGCAATTAATTTTTAAAACAAACATGGCAGTTTATTTAGATTGTTTGACTACATGGTCTTCACATAATATCTGAGTTCTATCTATTTCAATGGCTGGGTGTTGTATATCGCATAACCTTAACCACGGCTTGAAACTAGGATCATATGAATAAGTGAACCATTATCCTCACTAGGTGATTGGTATGGGTGCCATACCAAGACAGCACCAGTTGACTTCAAGATGTGTAGGAAAAATGTGTACTTTCATTGATCACTTGTGACAGTGGTGTAATAAATACTGGAAGTTGGATGTTGAATCATAATGACGCTATCAGTGTTAGGTCCAAGACAACGCGTGTATTTTGTTTTGAGCATTTGTAGAAGTTCATGGAGGATAATTAGACAGAATATTGGGTCATCAATGCAGTGTTCTGTTCTCCAGGATCGTCACATTTCCCTGTTCTGAGGGAACAAGCTGTCAATTAGCAGCAATCGTGTCAGCCAGTTTATCGAGCAGACACGCGCAGTAGGCAAATTAGTGATGTTTATCAATCAGTTTCTGACCTCTGATCAATCTACATGTAGTACAGCTGAAAAGTTAACTGACTGTCTACCTGTACGTCTAGCAGTGAAGTGGTGGCTTAGATGGTAGGCGATGTGATAGAGGATGAACATCATTAGTGTCGTGGGCATAGCAACTCATGTCATAGACTTGAGCAGTGACCAGATGCCTGTTTTGTCTTACATCTCTTTCTGATTTACCTATACACATACCAGCCCAGCTGATTAAGGTACTTAATAAGAAAGGTTTGCATGAAGTGCATTTAGTGATCGTGGATACCTCTTCAACACGTTTGCTTTAACAAGTCCTCTCAGAACTGATCGTCATTGGGACAACAGTGGTATGTGTGATTGACACACAGTAGGTGTGCAAATCAGCTGGTAGATGGTAGAAAGGGAGTATGTGTAGGCAGGTTTTCTGTGCTACATGGGATTTTACCTGTGACATACCTCTGGTTCATAAATGGTCTAGTTGGTGATACACAATCCCTGTTGTGTTGACAACTTCGGAGACATTTATTATCTACACCATAACATGAACTGTGTTAACAACACTAAACCGAAATGTCAACAGCATAGGTAGAGCAGTGGTCTGGACATAGGTGATCTTAACTCTACCTACCATGGCACTCTTCCCTGCAACGGTTAAAAACTAGGGTGTAAACTACATGTAGGTCTGAGATAGCTGTGGGACAATGTCAGTATGGCTTTGAGTAGGGACTTAAAGCTTATGCTCTCACTGACACCAGCGTCCAGTGAGGAAGCTGTGTGTAAAAGTAAAACCAAAGGTATGTTCCAGAGACTACGCCAATCTTTCCGCACAAATGACAGGTAAGCCAGAAATAGTATAGTTATGTTGAATTGGTTGGCTTAAAGGAGACGAAAACATAACAGTGATGCCAAAATTAGATGAAGGAGCATCAAAACTTATTTGCAAATATGATCTTTTTTTAAAAAATATTTTTGGATTTTTTTTATCAAGCGAAAAGGGTATTTGAAAATAGTTTTGTTTGGAGGGTATTTGGGACCAAGTCCTGGTATTTAGCATTTTTGCATAATAATGTTCTAAATATTGATGTGATGCTTGTCTAATAAATTTATTTGAATTTAAATTTATTAAAACATATGCATTTAACCTAAATTATGTTAATATTTATGAACATATTCAAAATATAAATATGATCCGAATTGCGGGTTAATACATTTGTTAGCTGAAAGAACAAATTCTAGTGCTAAAATATTCATTAAACCATTATTAAACAAAGACAAGAAATACCAAAAGGTGGTCTCAAATACCGAGCATATTTTCAACTGTCTTTTTCTCGTTAAGGAAAAATTGGAAAACATATTGAAGACCACATTTAGGAATAACTTTTTGCACTCTTTCATCTGAACTTTATGTCATTTTTATGTTTTCTCCACCTTTAATGTAACAAGCCTTTAATAACACTTGTATGGTCTGACTGTAAAATATATCATATATCTTTTGCTCACCTGTTGTATGTCAAAACATGGTCAGACTGTAAAATATATCATGTATCTTTTTTTCACCTGTTGTATGTCAAAACATGAAACTGTTGTTAACCAGTGTGGGGTGTGTTCAGATTAGATAAATGTTCATATGTGCATGTGTTGATAGACATAGTTTGGTTTTTCAGGTAATGCAACTATTGAGTTAAAGGCACCAAATCATTGAAACCAGGATAAAATAATAGCTCACTCTAACTGTAGTGTCCATGTTCCTACAGTATACGCCTGATAGTTGATGCCTATGTGGTGGTAGGAGAAAACTATGGTTGAAGGGTTGCAAAGTGTGCAGTTAGCAGTTAGACATGAGATCCACATGATGGCTATTGGTTGTATTGGTCCATTTTGAACAAGGCTAATTTAGACAATTATGTGTGATTCACAGCTCAGGAATTTGGTACTATTTATAAAGTTCCTTGTTCAGTGCTGCAGTTAAAAATTTAACATACAAGTTGTAATTTGTGTTGATATATAGTGTTATGTACACTTTCTCTTTCTGTAATCATTTGTAGGCAGACATGTTGCTCTTGACTTCCCAAGTTTTTGTTGCTAACTGTACATTCATTACCCAATTTAAATTAATTAAATTAATGGCACGGTATATATGTGTTGTATTGTCAGACTATTGTTTCCCTGGCATTAAATATGGTGTTTGATTTGCCAAAGTTAGCTGGATTTAATTATTTTAGGTCCATATGCCTTATCTGTTGAAAAGTAATCTTGTTTAAAGTGTGGTGCTTGCTGCATGTTGGTCTATTTTTGGCCATGTGATGAGAAACTTTTCATATTTTGTATGCTTGATTAAGCACTTGACATGTTGCGTATTGATTGAAGCATACTTGTTGACACGGGTCATGCTAAACAGTTTGCTCATCTACATGGTTCTCACTGATGGTATCTAATCTCATTCAACTGGAGCCTTATTTACATGTATAAGCACTGTGCTGTGTGATCAGAGTGACTGCATGTAGTTTTAACATGCCACAGAAAAGCCAGTTTGTCACCAGCTGTGAAAATCATACGAGCAAGCTGATAACACACGATGATAGTGACCTAATATTTCTCTTGCAAGGCTTTGCTTCCTATTAATAAGTGGACAGTTGTTCAGAAAAACTAATTATTTTAAAAGCTGAGAGTAATAATAATGGTTTCAGATAAAACAGTAGTCATATGCACAAAATACTGAAACTGACATTACAACTGGTTTAAACCAAAGTCACATTCAGTTTCTTTGCCTTGGTATTCTACATGAATGTTGTACAATAAACATGTATTGGATAACCAGCCATTGGGTATGTCTAGACAAGTTTGTGCTTTTAAAATGTGTTAGTTATGTATTAAACTTTGTTGGCAGTATGTGGAGTTGTGGTTATGTGATCTTAGAGTTGCTCTCCATGTTTAAACCCCCACCTGTATCTGTTAATCATTGTTTATCTGATTAACATGTACAGTGTAGTCCTGTCAGAAAACTGAATTTATCATCCATGCTTGTGGATCATATTGTTCATACTGCCCACTCACAAAAGTCTCTTTATTTTGCTAAAGCAATAAACATAATTCTTCCTGTATATATTCATTTTATTGGGACTTCACTTTTTATGTGATGCGTGAGAATGTTTCACCTTCTGTCTACTACGATAGTCAATTTCATGGATGGAGGAAACAGGAGTGTCATTAGTAAACCACATGTCTTTTTTTAAAGACGATAACTGACGAACTGTGAACTTTCATTTGTGACTCACAGACTTTCAAACATCATAATGTTTGTCATATTGGTGGAAGGCAAGTTGTCTTCACTAAATTTCACGTAAGACCATATAAGTATATATCTGTGCCAGTGCTATGGACAGCTTATTCTCGCCAAGACCCTTACTACAGGGGAAGGTGGTGAATTTGGGAAGATTCCTTGTGCAAAACTGAGATTGGAATATTCATTTTATTGCCTTATGTTAACCTTGTATTAATCTGTGTTCAGAAAGAATGGTGGTATTCCTAATGCATAATTGTAAAACAAGGCATGCATGTAGTGTTAATATATAGTAAAAAAGATGTACCATAAGGATTGCTGATGTAGTACAATGATACAAGAGTATACATACACATGTGACAACTCTGGCATGTGGGCCTACACATATACATCCTTCAGTGTTGTGCTCATGTTTCCTGACTAAGTTTGTAGATATTGTTTGTGCTGATGAAATGAATTCTACATACCCAACATTCCCATTTGTTTATTCAAATGCTAATTTACTCCAGCTGTTGTGAATTGGAAGTTCCGTATAGGATTGGTTGAAAGTAACATTCATCTGAACAACCGGAAGCATGCACATGCAGTAGTGGGTGATAACTCAGTTATTATCAGGGTTGTAGGCTTTGTTTTCTTGCTTGATTTAGACGACATTTGTAGGTACGTAAAAAAAAATGCCCCTTTTACTGAAGTATTTATTCTGCTTTGTTTCAGTATCAAGGGTAAAGAATTGCTTAGGTCAAAGACATTGCCAGTGATATCACTACCAATAATGTGTAATGGGGAGATAATCCATCACCCTGCGCAGCCTGTCCAGCTCTCGCCAACCTTCAGGAAGAGCTCTACAGCCTCCTCTGACAAGTCCCCCAGAAGCAGCCCATCTCTGTCAGGTCAGAGGTCAAATCCTGTAACTCCTTACTGGTTGCCCATACATTATACCTTTTCATTATTATTATACCTGATTAATAATCTTATTGATGTATTATGTGTCATAGCACAAACTCTGCCAACAAAACTTCAGGAGTAAATTCTTTGAAAGACAGATATAAACAAGATAAAATGTCACAGAATACAGTTATTTATATCCCAGAACTTGCACAGTGCCCAGTATTAAATTGTTTGCTGATTGTTAAATTACCGATTTTGGGTTTTGTTTCAGACTCCTCCTCAACAGATATGAAACAGAAGAAATGTCACAGAAGTTATAGTTTGGACAGACGGCGCCAGAGGAATTTGCAGAAGAGCAGTCGCTACCGTGACAAATGTGAGTACATGAATTTGATTTTGCCATCTGGATTAGTCAGCTGAGAGTCTCAGATAGCCGTGCTGGTGTAGCAGTGAGTGTTTACTACCAAACTAGTAACTGATAGTCAATATATTCTCTGAGCAAATAATGAGGGTTAAATTGTTTCATGAGAAGCATTTATCAAATGGGTTTGTTCTGCATTTTGACTTCTAACTGACTATGCTGCCATGTGGACACATGTGTCTAAATGTTTGAACTTCCATTCACTCCACTTGGTGTGGATCAAGGGAAACAACTCTTTCATGCTAACTCACTCCAGTCTGTGCATGTTACAGTACTCGTGCCACAAGACCTGATTTATTAACTCACACAGAAATGAGTTCACTCAGCGCATATACATTGATTTCCAATCTCTGTAGCTTATTATGCCTCTCTCTTGAAAATGGGGAGTTCTGTAGCGATTGCTGTTCTGTCGAATAGTGGGTCTGTGGGTCTGGATTGCTTGTATCTTGAAAACTAATAAGAGGAAAATCATGAAATTTGCAGATTCCATTGACCTCAGATCAGATTATAAACCTAGCCTGATCGTGTTGTGTGCATGTTTTGCATAGTTATGATTTCCTTGAATCTGAATGATCATTGATTCCTGTGCAATGACTGCACTAAACATTGTCTTAGATCATGTGGAAAAAAGATCAGTTTTGGGTGTTTAGTGTGGCATATAAATTGTCTGAAATTAAGCTTGTTATTGCCCATTCTTCCAAAGATTTATTTATTTATTTGATTGGTGTTTTACGCCGTACCCAAGAATATTTCACTTATACGACGACAGCCAGCATTATGGTGGGTGGAAACCCATGACCATCCGCAGGTTGCTGGCAGACCTTCCCACTTACGGCCAGAGACGAAGCCAGCATGAGCTGGATTTGAATTCACAGCGACCGCATTGGTGAGAGACTCCTGAGTCATTACACTGCGCTAATGCGCTAACCAACTGAGCCATGGAGGCCCCTTCTTCCAAAGAGGAAGAATTATAAAACTGACATTTTACATTGAGTACATATATTTTGTATTGGTGCATATTTTGGGGCTGTCATATTGATTTTCATGCATAAGTTTGGGTCTGTGAGTAAGCTTTTCTGCAATGTGTTCATACATGGATGAATCTAGAAAACTGACAGGTTTGGTGGGCATTGATACTCATAGTCTTTGATTGTATTTCCACTTGTTTAAAATTCGCATTAAAATTAGTAGCCTATTGTGTCTACTGGCAATCAGTTTTGACATTGTTGAATAATGCATTAAGCCCATTTCTTGCATGTGTGAAAATTTTATCAATAAATTTTTCACGCAGTGGGACTAGTGCATTACTTCACAAAGCAAGTTATTAGCCTATTATATATAATCTCTGTGGCTGATATGGAATTTTATATGTAGAGGATAATGGGTTTGTTTGTTCTAACACAGAAATGCTTGTTGATCTCTGCATTTGATGTAGTATCATGTTGATAAAATTACCAAGTGATGGGGAAAGATAGTGAGGCCCGGAACCATCCACCAGCCATCTAGCAACCATCCAGCACTAGTGATTTTAATGATTTACCAAGGTTTTTCTTATCACCCCAGCACTATGTATGACATAATCACAATCGTTGGCGTTCATGCATTATGATCTTGCTAGCCATTGCCCTTTCATAAAGTCTTGTAAAAGGTGTGTATCAAGAAGAAAAAGATGAGCTTATTGTCTACTTTCTCAGCCACTTAGATGAATGGCTTTGTTTCTGAATAGCAAATGAGGCCACTCTATTGATTTTCCTGCAAAACTGGGCAGTGTATTCTAAAATCTTATTATTCCTAATGGCATGGTCCTATGGGGGGATTAATAAAGACAGGCGTTGGAGTCAGAAGAAGTTGATATCTGGTGAGGAAGATAGGAGTGATTATGAGGCGTTAGCATGGTACGTCTCCATCCTGGTGAGACTGCGTGAGCCAGCCTGGTGGTAGCGTCTGGCGCGCTGGGACTCGCCAAGGCCAGCTGTCAGACAAACGCATAAGACACATGATGAATAGATATCAAATACTGCTGTATGATGATGATGATGGAGACTTCTTGTGCACTAGCCAAGACATGATGATGTACATATATATATATGGCGGGGGACAGGACACAACATATCTCTATCTGTATGTCATCTCTGGAGGAAACAGCTTACAGCATATATCTCGCTATCAGCCCTCTGATGGGTTGCGTGTATGGAGGCTTTGTTATTACATTTGTAGATACAGACAAGCCGTATTTACAATGTGTATGTAGACAAACATATACACAGTAAAAACGTTTTAAGAATGATTTTAGTTATCAACTAGTGATTTAAATTCAGTCTGAATGTGGGCAAAAGTTTGCGGGTATAGTACATGTCACACTCCATTCCAAATATTTTTGACTGTTCATTGACAATATCTAGAGGTTGCATGTGGTCAGTTCTGATTGTTAAGTTTATAGATGTCAGACATTGAACTGTGACACAGAGTTTTAGTTGTAGGTATTTATACTGGTTATGAATGAAAGTTACATTTGACCGATATATATGTACGCATCATATTGATTCTTGCACAAGATTACTGCTGCAAGATTTGGCTGGAGAAAATTTGCAACAGCTGAAATGACAAGTGTTGTGCCCTATAGCAATAGAGAAGATTGAGAGGAAGTTTACAGAGCTGAGTTATGATAGTTTATGTCTGGCAGCTGGTAAATATGTGCCATTAAGGTGGGTTAGTGTGATGAGTGCTTGACAGCAGGCTGGTGAAGTAGACTGATATCTTAGTTGCAAAGTTGTTATATTGTTTCTGATCTGCATTTGGATTTGAGAATGCGTAAACATTCTCTATTTTTACAGTATGGTTATGAACTGGTTATTGAGCCTTTGATAACTGTGAGGGTGTGCCGTAGTCATGGGTTCCCCATGACCTCTGCCTGGTTTCCTCCCACCATAATGCAAGAGCCCATCATAGAAGTGAAATATTCTTAGTTACACGCTTACTCAGTGAAAGGATAAATGTTTGCACAGCCAAACAAAGGGAGATGACCCAGTTAACTGAGGATACTGGGATATACACGTCACTCACATGACTGTTGCTCTCCAATGAAAACTGGAGTATTTGGTCTGATATGGGATAATTTTGTGGATGACTTAAAACACTGATCAAATAAGTAAATGAATAAATAAATGTACTGCCCAAGTTAGCTTGTAAACATGTCTAAAATTTCATGTACAAGACTGGTGACAAATTAAAACTGTCAAAGTGTCAAAAAATGTACAAAGAGATTGAGAATGCCATTTGAAAGAATTGATCTTTGCCAAATCTGTGTTCTCTTTGTCACTTAATTATTCAACTATACAGCCACTAAACATAGATGGATGCAATGTAAGTATGCTGTACCATTATCATATATTTCAATAGTTTCCCAGTAGAGCTGTCCCTATGGGCTGTATAGTAGGATATAGACCCAGCTCTTATGGTTAGATCTCGTTGAAATACCCAATAACAAGTATCTTCAGTTTTGTCTGAACACGGTATTAGGAACTGCCATTGTCTTAAGCTAATCAGGAAGACATACTCACAGTGACCCTTTCAGCACAAATATTAAAAGTTTCTAGTTACATGTTGTTGTTAGCTGGTAGACCCTGGACTTCCACAACACAAGGTTTTAACCCTGCCTATTTACTGCACTACTACTGATTGAGTTTATGACTGTCCAACAAAGGAAGTATTCAACAAAATGTGGATTAATGCATTTAATCTTCACTGTTGTATAAGTGAAATATCCTTGAACAAGGCATTAAACCCCAGTAAAATAAAATAGATAAACCCATCTGGTTTGTTACTATCTATATGTATGAATCAGTGATATGTACAACAACATCTAGCTATAACCAACCCACACAGTACCGATCATTCTATGGGAAAAAGTTTACAGTGAATAGTTTAGGATTTTCTACAAGAGTTGGTTTAATTGCATTGTCAGCTTCATAATTTTAATGAAAAGATTAAATAGTATCATTATATGGTTTTAGGGTGATACTACAACTATCACAGCCAGCAGCATTTAACCACAGTGACCTGGTATGTTCCGGTACCATTTATAATGATTGCCAAGTTCAAAAAAGGATGCAGACCTTGATTTGACCTCTAATCAGATTAGTTCAGAGAATCAATTCTCCATAAAAGTGTTTCCAAGAAGGGTTTAACTGTCTGCAGGGTGGTCAGCACCATTTTGACCTAGATTCTCTTAAAAACTTGATTGATTATTTTCTGTTCTGGGATCTCTGAATTGTTGATGGTTGTGGTTGATGGTTGAATAGAATGCTAAATACATGTAGAGAAGGAAACAAAATTTGCCCGACACGTTGAGAATCAGTGATGGAATCTCAATCAATACAACTCAAATATTCATCGTCTTTCACATGTGAAATAATCCTGTTCAAAATGTAGATTTTTTGTATAGTAGTAATGAAAGGCGTGAACATATTTATCACATTTACTTTGATAAATTACAAATTTCCAATCTTTGTTACCCTCCAAAAATATCATCCTTTCATTCATGGTTACCTTGATTTCTGAACTGATCCATGAATTATTCATTATGTGTATAAATGAATGAGATGTATGAGATGTTGTGTACATGTTCACCCTGAATTGTGTTGTTACATGCTGACTGCAGGTCATCTTAACATAGATGCACATGATGCTTTTTCATAGGAGCCTTCTGTAATACCTGAGCTCTGTTGCAGCCCTTGACATAATCATGTTTGGATGGAATAAATGGTAAACTGAAAAAATCGGCTGATTGGTTGTGTGGAGTTGGTATTGGCAGTTGATCCCAGCAGCTTGTCTGACTGGCAGAAGCTGATGGACTATGGTCCCTGGCCTGTAGCCTGTTGAGGACACAGTAAGCCATTTATCTGCGCAGGGGAAACTTGTCTTAGTCAGGGCTATGGACCTGTATAAAGAGTTGACTGTAACCCAGTTCAATAATTCATCTTTAATTGCACACCAATGCCAGTTGTATAGGTCTCACGTGGTCAATACATAGCCTTTGTTCTAATTGGTGCTGTTTACCCGTCTCTTAGTGTATATGTGGCCATGAACACTGACATTCATGTTCATGTATTGTGACATTCATGTTCATGTACTGTCACATCCATGTTCATGTACTGTCACACCCATGTTCATGTATTTGACATCCATGTTCATGTATTGTGACATCCATGTTCATGTATTATGACATACATGTTCATGTATTGTGACATCCATGTTCATGTATTGTGACATCCATGTTCATGTAACTGGGTATGCATCTGAGCATTTGAGTATCTGGCCTCCAGAACAAATAACCTCGTATCAAAACAGCATTGAAGGCCAGATACTTCAATGGTCTTTGAGCAAATTGCCATGATTGGATGAAAAAAATGTATGTATTTTTTTAAAAGTTCTCTGTTGCATAAACATTCTAGTTTACTCATGATGATTGTTTTCCAAACTAAATGTTTATTTCAGGTAATATTATAAAAAAATTACTTGATTTTTTCAATTTTGCAGAATAATCAATGTTAAGTCAATTTTGTAATGATTTCTCCAGAGAATTTTACAACAAAGAAATATTATGAGATCAAATCTGCTCATGTTGATGTGGAGCAAGCTTGTACATGGGAGAGCAAATATTGTTTTTAGAATATCCAGTAATTAGAAGACTTCTCAATCCATCATTCCAAGAAAAAACCTTAATTATACCCTTTGTACGATGGCCTGGTGACTGATGGAGATTTTGAAGTATACTGGGGCAAAGAGGTGACAATTGTTTCAGTCAAACCTGGCTTTACCCAGATGGCTCTGTGTTGCCCTATGGTGCCTCCATACAATAACAGTTCACTAGGATAACATTGAACAATCTATAACCAATGTAAACCTAGCCTGCAGCAAACTTCCTGGTGCCCGGTCAATAGTCCAGTCTCAGAACTTAAGCAAGAATCTCATATTGCCTGAATATTTGCATATTCATGTGTGTGCTGCCGGTATTCTGTGAGTATTCTGTATAGGGACATGCTTGGTACAAGGATATATGGACTGATCCTATCTAATCTGTCCCTAGCGTCTTCACCCGATATCTCCTGTATATTAAAATGTTACAAAAAAAGGGCCTCCTTCCTAATATTTTTATTCCAGTGTTCTTGTATGCTTTTAGGAATAAATATAATTGCTTTTCTGGTAACACAAACTAGTTTATGTTACATACACATATATACATCTATGTTCTGAATCAGCTTTATGCCTTTTGCTTACACTTCAATCCTCTTGGCACACTTTCTATCATTATAGAATGATATTAATGTTATCAATTTTAGTCACTGTTTCCAATAAAGATGTTAAAGTGGATTTATTGTTCAGCTCATTACTACCTATGTGTAGGTCTGCACATGTACAGACTGTATTTGGTTCAGAACTACACATAGGAAAATAGTGTATCAAGTTTGCGAAATTGATTAAATGTTTACTTTGCAAAGGTTAGGCAAGTGAAAGTGGCAGCTGTGCTGTAAATGTATTAAGTAGACTGACATGTATGGAGACTGAGCCATTCATGTGGCTGGTGTGTAGTGATGTGACGTGATGTGATGCTTGCTTGCTGAAATACACCTTCCTATGCTGACAACCTTATCCACACTGCTGACCTTCTAATACTAGTTCCTTTTGACATTCCATAACCTTCTGTTTAACCCTACATTGTTGATATTTGATAATGAAGATAATTACTTGCTCTGACCTTACTGTGGTAACAGCTAGTGGATGGGTTTGATGTAACTCAATGCTAGTTGTGTTTTATCAGTCCTCTGTGATCAAGCTCTTGTCTAGGAGCTGTGTCATGCCTATGCTGGAAGTTCAAATCCACGAAGTTTCCACATTGGTTGTGTGATTATGGACAGTAATTTTCTGTACTTAATCGTGTGATCTTACAAATATATGGATGATTTGATTTTGTTGCTGTGTTGTCTCCGCGATAAAAGTTGAACTGAGTTACAGGGTGGATGTTAACATTATTGTAATTTTTCAACCTTTTGGCAAGTTTGTAAGTGTTTATTCAAGCATATTATGAAGGTATTATTATGTATTGACTGATAAAAGTATACTTTCTGTGAAACCCTGAAACTGGCCAATCCAAAAATGTATTTTTGTCTCCAAAATCAAATTGAATTGTGGATAAATTGCACTGAAAGTTGCTTTTTCTAATGTAAAAAGGTTGAGGAATTAGGGTATGTACATAAAGTTGTGGAAATAAATAATGTGTTATCAAATGACTGAAATACTAGGCTAAGCTCAATATTGCTCATGAATTTTGTTGTATTAAGAGTTGATCACTGAGATAATAGTGGTGTGAGTAACAGTGGGTGTGACATGTATCTGAGGATATGCTGTGATTGTAGTGGGACCTGTGTGAGCTGACATTCTCCACCCAGACCTGTGTGTGTACAAAAACCCAAATGACATAGTCTGGGTTATATTGCAAGCAGAATTGGGTAGCTATCAAAGATAATTTTTTCTGAATTGTTTTCTATTGTTTACTGAGTTGACCTTGTTGTTTTATAGAGCCTATTATCAGCTGGGTAAACTTAGCAGAGACTTTTGGGCAAGCTGTACGTATTTCATTATGATAGCAACCCTTTCTCCATTTTGCCGCAAAATGTGATAATGAAAGTTGGAAGTCGTATTTTTGTAACCAAGTGTATTAGGTAGTGGTTTGATGTTCAGTGTGGAGGTTTTCACTCCTTGAAAACAATCTTGTTCACATGGACTTGTACAGATACGTATACTTGCCACCCATGGTATTATTGAGATGTTTAGAAGGATAATAGCAAATATTTTGGCAGGTAGGTTCTTATATATTCTATATGACTTGCTTATTTGTTTTAGGTGACTTGTTCTTTGAAAATAAAATTATACATAAAACATTTATTTTTGATCAAAAATTAGCAGGAGGTCTGAATTTATTTTGAGATAGGTTCCCAAAAATGCTTGATACTTTTAGTATCTTTTGCACAGGAAGCAAATATCAGGCTGAACTTAACTTGATTTTGGGTAAAAGGTTTAAATCTTGAGAGTGATTATTGATTACTAATATAATAATTACAAGGGTAATTTTATCTGCTGGTGTTTGTATCACTGATAGCCAATAGAGAAATGTTTAGTGAAAACCTCACCTCAACTCATTGTTTACCTGCTATCGGCCTAATCTGTAGGCATCAATTAAGTCATATCTATTTTGGTCTGGAACAACCTGAGATCTCTTCATCCTCCTGCTAAAAATGGATTCCTCTGCAGGGGTGTGGGAAATGCCGGAAACCAATATTATTCAGTCACACAAATAATAATTGACAGATGTTTTGACAGTATTTGATTTGTCATTTGGCGATACCGTAGTATAGCTCTCTTTTTCCCTAAATAGAATCATGTTAATTTCTTCCATTGAGTTTTGCAAATATGCCATCATCCCAAGTTTAGACTAATGTGTGAAACTGTTTTTGATTGGATTTGTTCAGTAAAAGATCTGGTCTAACTAAAGCACTTAACCCACCCACAAGTGCATTTTAATAGAATATAGAAATACAATATGTATTTGTAAATAAGATTTTTGTGTTGTTTTGTTCTAAAAGCTTTATTCACATATGTCATGAAATGTTGAATTGTTGCATGAAATGTTTGTGATTGTGATAAGCCATTATTTCTGGCAGAAAAATAGTATTTATTTAGCTTTTCTGTTCAATGCATTCTTTCACACCATGATAGAATCTGTGTGGTTGGTCAGCTTGAATGGCACAGTTATGTTTTCAATTTGAGTTTAGTGTGGTTTTTAAGGGCCAAAAGAATAGATATATGTAAAGAGTTAATTTACTTAAGTTGCACAGACCGCTCTGTAGTACTTTCTAACTCTGTAGTGCTGTAGTCTATAGAACAGCTTTAATTCTTCCTAATCACGAGGCTTCAGAACAGATGGCGAACAGTAAATATCAAGAGCATTCTAGAAACTTCACTCTATCATTGAGTCTCTTATATTTAAATGTATGTTGGTTTTAGTAAAGATGTATCTGGTTGTACAAGAACTGTTATCGTCTGAAATAGTTTGTCCAAGGGAATTTGAAAACGTACCAAGCTTGTCCTACTTTACCAGATATTTGATTTTTACTTATCAAAGTATTCTCTTAATGAATGGATCTGACAAACAAAAAAAAAAAGAAAAAAGAACAATGAATACCTTGAGAGTTATATTTTGGTGTGATTTCCACATGAAATAGTTCTGTTTGTGGAAGATTTATGCCATTATGACTATCTTTTTATACACATGTATAAAAACTGTTCGTTTGACCTGCTGTGATGAGTTTTATGTATAATGGGACAGACGCTTGGTTTGATCTCCAATACAAAGCCTATCCCGCCCAGCCTTGCCAGACTTTTATCTGTTTTACTATGTTTCAATCTTATGATGCACTTATATGATGTTTTTTTTATGGACACTGGGTTTGCTATATAGATAAATACTAAGATCATCTTAAATTCTTTAGGCAGTCCAATTGAAATTTTGACTAGACAAGGCCACCACAAATTTATTTTGTCCCCACACATTTTGTTGTCTGATTTAAAGGAGAAGAAAACTTATAACAATGACGCTATAGATTGAAAAGAGCATATTTTTTTTCTATCTGGTGGTGCCTGCTGCATAATTTTGTGATTTTTCATCACCATACACGTAAAGTCTAAAAATGGCAAAGCTGGCATAAATCGCTGAGTCCATTGTGTCCTCCACCTTTAACACCCTGTAACTTATGCTGGGGTGTGTTGCTTCTCAGCCATTGAGAGTCATTAAAACTGCCGGCTTGTTTGTGTAAACTCGGAACCTACGTCCAACATTCCGGTTTCTCCATCCTCAAGCGGAAAACGAAGTGTACTGTTCGCTTCCTTATGGGAAGAAGAGTTCTGCCGAAAATGTATGGACTGCACTTCGGCAGTTTCTGACGGCAATCCTCCTCCTAACACAAAAGACTTCAGGACTAGTTCATTGGCAAAATGGAGTCTCCCACAGCAGATTTTGGTGCTGACATTATTCATAATTTATCAACTTGAGGTAGAATTTTTTTATGGCTTGCACCTGCAAGAAAATGCATACTCTTTTCAATGGTATTTGATTGATATTTCAATTTTCTTCTCCTTCAATTTTGGAAATAAATGATGTGAAAGTTTTGCTGTTATAATACAACACAGGCTAAATTGAGTTTGTTGGAAAAGGGTTATTTTTTGTGTGGCTGTACGGGCAAGCACTTTTTATTAGAGCCATTGATTTCTTTGTCTTCCACTCTTGATTTCTTGGTAAACTATGGAGTAGTCAATACATTTATACTGCACAAAAAAACCCCAAAAGCCTCAACTTGCTTAAAATGGTGTTGACGGCTCAGTGTATCAAAAATGCCTCAACCATAACAACTGCTTTATTCATTTTATGTATTTATTTCATTTGGGTTTATGCTATATTTAAGAATATATCACTTACGCGAGAGTGGCCAACATTTTGGTGGGATGAAACCGTGGACATCCCATGGGATAACCAAAACATCTGCAAGGTACTGGCAGACCTTCCTGCTAATGATTAGAGAGGAAGCCAGTCTCACCTGGACTTGAACCACATTGATGAGAGGCACCAAAATCAATGTGCTGCACTAGCTAGTTACTAGCTCGCCCATGGATCTCCTGCCTTGTTCAAAATCATTTTTTTTTGTGTGTGAGAAATGTTTTACTGCTAACATGGTATCACTGTAGTGAAGAGCTGTTAATATATTTACACAGGTAAACTATGCATGCATACTGAACGCACTGTTGTCAACAGTATGAAATTCTGGTTAAGGCTTTTATAATGTGAATAACATGCACTTTCCATGTATGATATTTTTAGCACACAGCCTTGAATATTACTTCTCTTTTTATCCTAGAGGGTTTGAATAAACATTTTTTTTTTTCAAAATGGTTTCATGTAATGATTTATGGCCACAGAATGGGATGTGTGGGTGCATATGTACATGTATGTGTTATTTCTACTATGTGGACTTCGGTGGGTGGTGTCTTACCCTTTCACTAGACTAGGTAAATGAGTGCACAGTGAAGTATGTGTTTAACACCTTTGTATTGAGCCATTTACCTCAGCAGTGCTAGTTTGTTGCTAGTTGACTGAATAGGGAAGCAGGTAGTGATAGTGTAAGATGCAGGCAAGTTGCTAGTGTCAGTGTGTGACCACTGGCATCAGCAGTGTGTCTGCGCATCTCTGCACGGATTGGTATCTAGACATCCAACAGGCTGGTATTGACTGGAATACCGCCCAGCCACTATCTGTCTGCATTCTGTTCACCACCGCAGGTGGCCTGTAAACCAGTTGCAAGCCTCTCATTCAAGTCTTGCTCCAGATTGCAAATAATTATTCCTTGCTTCATTGGTTGTCAAGGAGACTGCGACTGGTCATATGAAGTGGTGCCGGCAGAAAAAGTCATTGATGGAGATGCCGCTTTCTGCTGCGATACACCATTGACATTGGCACTCAGTGCACACAGTGCCATTTCCTGTGGGTGGCTGCTGGAGGTACAGCCTGAACCCGCCAACCTCATTGCTTTCACATCAGCAGAGTACCTGTATGGTGCAGTGTTGTGGCTGTGTACCGATAGCCAGATGATGTGTTACTCTGCCAGCTTAGGACCCAGTGCTCCAGTGGATATTACTTGAAATGCTGCTTGTAGTGGACAATGAAAGGGAAAATCAATTCACACCTACATTACATGATCCAAGTTGGACATTGTGTGGGAGTCCCTTAGCAAGGACACAGTGACAGGTGTTTTGGGACGGTATATATATAATTCCACAATCATCAAGAGCTGTTTTGTTCAGAGGCTTACAATTGTAAGCATTCCTAAAGTGAGCCCATCAGGCTGTCATGATGCTTCAGAGAAGGACCAAGATGCAGGACCTGAGGAGGGCAGCTTCCTGGAAGCCAAAGAAGGGCAAACATCCCCCAGTTCAGAGGAGCAAAAGTGAAGCTGATCAGGCAGGGGATTACTACACACAACAAGTTGCTCCTCGTAAGTTACAAAATGTACATGTGCACATGTAACTCCTTCTCCCTCATTATTCTTCCCATAAAACAAGATGTTCACAGGGTTTTGGATATGGTTGCTGGGTTGTTAATATGGTAGCTGGGTTTTGGACATGGGTTGCTAGGTTTGGGATATGGTTCTGGTAGGTTCATCCAACACGGTAATTCTTTGAAATATGATTGTATTGATTTTGGGCATTGAGTTAGTCATGGTGAGGATTGCTGCAAATGACCATGGTGTGGATTTCTTATTATTTTTCATTTTCATCCATCACTTTGAGTTCTGTTATTCAAGACTCATACTGTTCCTGATTTTAGAGTGAAGAGTTAAGAATAACACAAACTTCAATGTATTTTATTTAGCTCTGACTTGTGTCAATGTCTAAATGTGCCTTTTTTCACATGGTTTAATTTAGATAGCCTGTTTTATAAGAAAAGACAGCAAATAATATTACCTTATATATATCAGTGAATCAATGAAAACAGACTTAAATGGCCACAGCCATTTTGTCCTGACTTGCTTGGTTACTCCATAAATCAAGTTTTAATCAAGAGACCATGGGATGCGCCCTGTAAGCGCAACTGAAAACAGGCTCTCATCGCACATAAATATATAACACATAAATACATAACACACATGTGGCTAACAGGTAAAATAGGGTTTGATTGACATCAGCAGAAACAACTGTGTTGGAAAAATAACTTGTGCCTGATGAGTTTAAATTAAAAACATCGTGGCGCTTTTGACTTTCTCAATGTGTGCAGTTTTGCTTTACATCTGAAATACTAGTTGCTAATAATTCACCTTGACAACAAGACTTAAGAGATTTGTCTTAGAGCTATTCCTCTCTAGTGATTTGTGATCAGGGAGTTGTGTATAATTGCGTATAATTTCCTGTGTCTATTTAACACTATATAAAGAGACTTTTTACCACTTTTTTTATCATTGATTTTGCAGTGCTAGAAGACAAATTATCATCTTGACATCAGTACATGTTAAGATTAGGTAATTTCTCATTGCTGATAGGTGCGTAATTATGAGATGCTAATGAAAACTGGGTAGTGCCACATCTGTATGCAACAGATTATGTTGTTGGTGGATCCTGTAAGTCTGCTATAATCAATGTCTGATGTGGAACCTTGAGATACAGCCGGGTACTGTGGCACATTTCACACCCTGTCCAACTGAACACGTCTAAACTATTTTGTCAGTGATAATAATGAACACCCTGCCGTTGTCTTTGCCTTAAGGATATAAACTGGAAGCCATTTGCAGTTGCCCTGTTTACTGGTGTTAAGCGGCTGAAAGAAAAAATAAATCCTCAGATGACGCAGACATGTATGTAATATATATATACATGTAATATAAAGAGCATGTAGGTTTTCTCTTACCAATTCTAATTCTGATTAACGGTGAGCTACATGTAGTAGCACTTGACAATTACATGTATGTACCAGGGCCATTGTGGAGTGATAATTTAGGTAATAGATCCCTGATTTGTGATGTAATCCTTTCTCTGAAATTACTGCCATCTGAATGCATATACATTCATTGACATGTTAACTCTTTCCTGACCTGGGCCTGAAGAAGTGTACCACGAACTTGAAATGAATCACTTATTACATTTAGTCTTCTTGTGAGAAATTTAGGTTTAATATTGGTACATTTAGGTTGTGGAAGGTGGAATGGATGGTACATGTAGGATTGCAGTATAGAGGGGTAATTCAGTTAAACTAGATGAAGGCTGACATTGGTGCTTTCACTGATCAGACAGGCTAACTAATGAGCATGCTGAGATACAGTTAGAATAAGATACATAGTTCAATCATCCCCAACCACACTATTCTTTGGAGGACAGCCAAGATAAGTAATTCAAGCAATTAGAGCTATATCTGTGTAGCATTTGCATCTGTTTGACCCAAACTAGCTGCTAAAATAAGGAAACCTTGACATGTTTTTGTCATAGAACTATAGAAATGTGGCCCAATGAACAGGCCAAGCTGATGCTGTTTACATTTAGGTTTGTGTTAAACTGTTGAGTGTGTAGCAATGTCGTGTTCCAGTGAGTATTTGTAGTCATTAGGAGGTAATCTGTAAAGCGGAGGGCTGTTAGAGGCTGGTAGATTGACACCGCACATTGGAACATGCTGGCTCTCTCACCTACTGATTACCTGCCCATTACCTGCCCCGGCTGTCAGTATTATCTCAGGTGGCTGCAATCAGCTCAGCTAACTCAGACAGACTGACCCCTGAGAGTAGCCATATGATGATGTAGGAAATGATAATAAACCACTTCAAGGACAACCAGACTGAAATCAGAGACGAACTTAATTGTAAATCTGTTCTTGTTGCTCATAAAATATTACGATGTCTCGCACATTTCCACATGAGTGTGTCCAGCTCTTAATACGATGTGTCCAGCTCTTAATACGATGTGTCCAGCTCTTAATACGATATGCCTAAGAGGATTATTAGGTTGCAGTTGTGCATGTATAGATAGTACAGCGTATACTGCAATATGACTCTCGATGTACACAGGTGTTTATAAACCCTAGGATATATATCATTTTGATGGACTAAAATATCTCATCATCCTGCCAAGTTGCATGGCTGGTGTTTGTCATTTGCTGATGAAACATCTTAGCCTTACAGCATTTCCAGGTTGCTGAAGATGCATGGTAGCAATGTAGATTTGCGTTTATATATACTTTGCACAATTATACATGTACACGTATCTTTACTGTGATATTAGGACTCAGTGGTGTTGTGGTTTCAGCCACAGATTGCTATGGTAGCTGGTCTGGAACTTCGAGTACAGCGCTACATATTTTATAGGAATAGAGGCGGATAAGACATGTATTAATAATATGTTAAAAGATAGAGAGTGTACAGCTGTTGCTGCCAGTATTCTGCTGATATAACTTGAAAAAGATCTAATAGCTGGGATTTAACCTGTATCGACACAACAGATTTGGCTGCAATAAAGTCATACTAGATTCAGTTGCACTGTGAATAGCTCAGCTTAGAAAAGCTGACTGGTATCATTTCTTAATCATCTAATATAAAACTATCTTGAAACCATTATCTTGGAGTAGTGTTTCAATTGTATTTGCCAAATGTGTGTGAAGAAACTTTGCCATTTGCTGGGTGCCCAGGTTTTATAGGATTTACATCGATTTCCTGGTTCAGTGGGCTGATTCAGCGGCCTTTTCCAGACAGCCAGCCCTGACCTGGAGTCCACGAACTCAGTAAGATGAAGTCAGTCTTTAGAATCACCACACGCACATCTAGTTCAAAACAATTTGAACACTGCAGAAAAGTGAAATTGTTTTACAAACGTTTCATAATTACTTGCATTCATAGCCCAGTTCCATAACTCAGAGCAGAACAAGATATTGCAGTTTGTGTAGCATTCAATACAAATTAAAGTAATAATGATCTTTTGTGAGTTCAAAATGCAGACATGACCTGATGTGTCTTGTTCATTGAGTTCTGATTTCACCTGTCAGTACACAAGGACAGAAGAGTGATGAACATGATGGATGTTTTAGTGAAATATACAAATATGTTGGACACACAGCATACATAGATTTTTCAGTGAAGATTTAAAAAGACATTATATATGCATGCGCGTTTAAGATTTTGTTTTGAAAATGATAGGACTGCTATACTAAACAAAACCTTGTTTTACAACATCTTGGTATTTCTTTACTACAGGGTGTTCTTTTTAGTTGTTGATTCACTATTCATTTTAATGTGTATATGCTGAAATATCAAAGTTCATTGTACACATAAGAAACAAAACAGCATTGTTAAATTTTGAATTTTACCTTGGATGTTTCATTTCACTGTCATTGGTTTAAAATTCTGGTTCAGATCTTGGCCAAGTACATATAGCTGTTTTACATGTATTCTGTAGGCTGGAAGCACTCCATAAGAGGGATAAAAACCATCATTTGTAAGAAGTTGTTGCCATAGCCAATGGACTGGTTGCTGTTTACTTACTAAATGTGGCAGTATCCCTTGTTATCCAGTCCCTGTTTAAACAGAATCAATCAAAGTGTGACTGGAGCCTCTGGTAATGTTTGTATGTTATTTTGTATCCTGTTTTATGATGTTAGCAGTTCAGATTGACCAGCGCCCTCATCAGATAGCCTTAAGGGGCATGTGGTTTCTAACCTCTCGAATCTGTTTTCCAATCTATTGAATGTTGGCCGACAGAAAGCAGTGTGTCTTCACCCCATTGAATCAGCAGTCTGGAGGGAGGCTGTTGTGAGAACCACGCTTATCTAATTGTCATGGAATGTTAAAGGATTTTCATTTCCGTCTGATTGCAGCAAGAAGCTGAATCAAATTATTCAAATTTCCTGACCGAGTTTGCTAAAGGCTGTCTTTTCAGACTTCAAGTCTATATTGACAGAAGCCCATACGTCTGATTTCTTCTAATTTAGCCCACTTTAGCTTTTGAAAAAAAAAAAAAGATGTTGAAGAGCAGGAATGGCATAATCATGGAAGAAATATTGATCATATTATTAAGTAGGTTTGATTGTGTATGTGTTTCTGTCATTTCATGGTGTAGGCAAGTCGTACATGTAAAACCATCACGTATGTAGACACCAAAAATGACACTCATTCATTCACAGAGTAGTAGCTCCAGGCTCACCCATCTTTTCCTGGTAAACGTTGAGCATCACAAGTCAGATCCATTAGCACCTTCCCTTATTCCAGATCCAAACAAACAGTTCTTCCTAACTCTATCTCTGTTTGCTCAGTCCAATTCTTGCTTCCATACTTTGGTGAAAAATGACATTCTCATGATTCTCATTGTTACCAAAGTTTGACTAAAAGCTCCATTCAAAAAGATATTAGTGGGTATGCTGGAAGGTTGTGTGATTTCATATATAATTAGGAAAACTAAGTCACCGTAGTTAGAGAGTACTAGATTTGAGTTTAATTAGAATTGCTGAGCACTTCTATATCAAAGAAGCTATAAGAAGCATTTTTATAATGTTTAGTGTAACACGTCTAGGAATTCAACCAAGAATTTATTCTTGTATACATGTACACAGAGAACCAAGTACTGTAGGTCAACATAACATGCTGCTCTTGATATTCTTCGCTCCCGAGATGCGTGTTGTCTGATTATGAAGTCAAATTTATTGTCCCACATTTCTTCAAATATTGTGTGAATCCAATAAAATTTTGTGCACTGATTCATTTTGAAAACCTTAAGATCCACTTTATCCATGTATAAGTTTTACATATTTAGGGGGTGTAAATTCTCTGCATTTGTTTCTTTTAAGTAAATTCATTGCACCGTTCGAATTAATCAGTTTGATATTTTTTCTTGAAGAGTCAGTGGGTCTCATTGTCCAGCTTTCCTTCTTGTACAACACAGCCAATTATTTAATTTCTTTCCAGCATTGTGATTGTTGTTGAAGGAAGATTGTTTTATAGATATGTCCTATCCATCAACCTATATATTGAGTAATAATTTAGCAATGTCATGTTGACCAGCCATATTGTTCTGGTTCTTGCTCTTTTTTGTGGTCTTCAAGAAAAGATTGTTTATGGTATGAGAGGCTTTTTGTAAGGATCTAGACAAATAGACTGCTGGACCCATTAGAATCTTGGCAGGAATAGATGTTTTGTCTGGGAACTGTTAGGGCAATGGCAGACCAGTTGTATTGATTTAAACCCATTGAAGATTGTATGACCGACCAATACATTTACTTTTGCACACCAGTCATGGTTTTATTGGAAATTTCTGGTAACTTAATACTCACAGAACAAAATGTCTTTGCTAGAAACAGTGTTTGCATTTCTGTCTTAGCTGCAGTTTTTCGTGTGGATTTGTTTGCCATTCTCCTAAACATCCATGAAAAGTTCTCTTCGGCTATTCTTGATTCCTGAGGGGCCATCTTGCTTTCCATTTTTCCATGTATCTATTATATCCCAAAAATTTGCAGGAACGTTATATTTTGTACTAATATCCTCTCAGTGTCATAACCAGGTTAGAATTTGAATACGTTTTAAGAAGGTTTTCTACTCAGTTTTCCCTATTTTGCTTCACCTTCTTGAAGGCTGTGGCCAGAATGTATCCCTCTTCTCTCCAAGTAAAAAAAATCACCTGTTGACCTTTATATCTTACTTGTGTTTACTTTGACAAAAAAGGGGGTTCAGCATTTGTTGTAGAAACACTCAGCAGTGCTTTCGCATGCAAGCACCTTATTTTACTGCTTGTATTTTTGGGTGCAGTACTTGTACTTTTGTGTACACAGTGCTTTCAGGATTTTGTCAGCATGATTATCACCGTCCATCTTTGATAGACAGGTTCTGACATTGCAGGAATTTCATGAAAATAATGCACACCATGTTTTAAAACAAATTTTACTTCAATTTGTCAAATTTATTGGAATTGGGTTTCATTTTTTCTTATCTTGCCCATTTGCCTGAAGTGTATGCCTAGTTGGTGCCTTGGACAAGGAAATTTACTATTCCCATGAACCAAACCCCTCTTGAATGAGCTCTGGCAAAACATGAATAGGTAATAAAGCCAGAAGGGGGACCTGTTGCTGCTTGATGGTTTTGAATTATTTAGCATGTGTAGGCTGTTGGAAACAGCACTGCCAGACTTGTGGTACATATGAAGGGTAAACAGCCTGTGGTAAATTTATACCATAAGTACACAGGAAGGCATGAAGAGATGTGTTTTAGTTAACAACAATTCTCTCTTCCAGAGGGTAAGCTGAATTGCTCTTATTTCAGATACACACCTTCACAGATATGTGGCAACTTTGTGTATTTAATTTAGGAAGAAAGTATACACATAAAAGCTGTAAAGGCGATTGAACATGACCTGGATGCTTTCATGGGATGAATTGAATGATATTATACAAATGTTGTAGCAGGGATGGTGTGGAAAATGTCTTCTATGGGTATGGTGTTTGTCCAAGTTGTCTGACAGACAGGTTGTAGGCATTCTCTCACAGATTTGATATTGAATGTGCAAACAGAAGTGGGCATGAGTATACATAAGTAAAGTTGAATTCAATTGTTGACATACATTGTATATTTCAATCCACTTGCATACATGCATGTGTTAAATATATACTATTCTCTTTATGGAATTTAAGTTCACCTAAACTGGTAGAATTGTATGCTTTGGCTCATTATAAATACTTTCATTAATGCACAATCCAAAATGGGTGATTCTGTTTGCTTAACTTGAATGATGCACCTGTATACTAGTTTTTAAAGACTTTATTTGGTTGACTCTTACATGGAAACATTCAGTAGACTAATAAAAATGATCAAATACGTGTATTCTTTATCTATTGAACAGTTTCCTCTGTCTAAAGAAACTGTACAGTCAGGATACGAACAAAATGGTTGTAGTGTGGTGATTTTCATTGTGAAGTCTTGTGTAATAGAGCATGCGATGCAGACAAGCCCTGAGGAACCCTATCTGACAACTGTTACACTGTAGGCCTGCCACATAGCTGGCCGCTGCTATATCATGGTAAATAGATTACTAGCAACTTAAATTGACTCGGGGACAAGAAGGATGCTATATGTCCCTCTATCCCGGGGAAACCATTAAGCCAAGAAAACCACCCCAAGCACAGCATTGTCTGAGCCCAGATCAGCCTAGGCAGCCGTTCACAAGGGCTCTTGCCAAACATTACCTTTGCATCTAAATCTGCTAATCTGGCTTCTTGCAAACAGGAAGTTTAATTCTTCCAGTGTCGTTTACCTTACACAGATGTCAAAAAATTCTGTGGAAGAAAAATAGCTGAATGTCATACATTGCAGTTGCTGAGAAAATAAGTAACAGGTAACAGCATAATATGCATCCTAATTTTCATCAGAAAAAATGTGATTTGGGTTGTTTTATCTGGAATATGAGAATTAAGTTAAATTTAGCACAAACCTTTATATAAAAATTTTGGTAACTTTTTTTTTCCAGTGTGAGTAGCTCATAAAGTGTGACTTATATAAAAATATAATTTTATATGCATTTATGTTTTTACATGTACTAAAGGATGTAAAATATGACCTAGTTCATGGAAAGTTTGAGTTTATTGACATGAGCTTGTCTTGGCTTGAGCTGACCTAATTACTGTTGAAAATAAACCTACAGCACAGGTGCTGTACTAATGGACTGGGGATTCTATCTTCCCAATAACTGATGCATGACAGCAGTATACTTTCAGTATGTTGTCTGTGTAATTGCTAGGGTCCTAGTACTCCTGCAAATTTGAGCCCACAATTGACCTATGAACTTATTTATGGATTTGCACTACTATCAATATTTGAACATGATTGTACCTGTGCACTGTGATTATTTTTTATCATGCTTTTTAATATCCTTCTGTATTTGTTAGTCTTGATTTTATGTACATTCAAGCAAGTATGCTTATTTATGTGAGAAACAGGCGCAGAATATGCACCAGTTTCTAGTTTGCATTCGGTGTTAACCATCATTATCATTCATGTTGAGCAGTCTTGCAAAACCACCAGGCTAGCTTTTCACCATTGTGGCTATCACCTTCGGACGCTCATGTTGTGCAAAGTCCAAAGTCGCTCCTGCTCTCCTTCACACTCCCCGAGGTGTGGCTGCCTCTGTTTACAACAGTAAAAATAGCAAAAGCAGCAGTTAAAATAAATAATAAATTCTGCACTGATCAAATAGTTTTAAGATGTTTATTGACTGATTATTACAGATTACAAAAAAATACATTTGGTATTTTTTCATCCTTGATTTTCAGAGTATGGACTGGTTTTATTGCAGAAAGCCCAGTGCACAAAGAGATTTGTATTTAATGGATGCAGAACTCCCTTGGTGGAATCTCCTACATTGTGTATGATCAGTGATTGTTAACTATGCAGCTATAGCTCTGTAATTCCCAGTCATGTGATATTGTCAAGATGAATGATAAAACATGTTGGCAGATATTAATGAGGTGCTTAGGCTGTATCGATTTGTTCCCAACGTAGAAGGTTATCTGATATGTTAGTATATATAAATTAATTACTAGCTGTATATGTTGGCTGGTTTATGTTGTTATGGTGACACAGTGTAAACTAGAATGCAGAGGGCAGTTATGAGTTGGGATGGTTTTCCCTTTATGTAGTGGTGTAAAGTGTATTTCCACTCACAGAGATGCATCAGTGAGAGTGAATATACAGTTCTTATTGAACAGTTTATCTAGCCTGGAGACTCAGCCAGAATCATCACATGTAATCAATAAGCCATGTCTCTTTCCTACAAGGACTGTTGTTGCCCTTTGATTTGTCTGAATCCCAACTTGCATCAGAAACAAGCTAGTTTTAAGACATTTTTCCTTCTTGAATCTTGCAAAAAAATCTTCTTACGTGAATTATTGTTATTCTGAACTTGCTTAAATGCTAGCATTGAGTTGTCAGAATGTCAGCAGCAGTGGAATCATTTTTAAGAAAAGCAACATAAAAAGTGTAAACAATAATTTTTTTAATGCAAAGCTGGTTGATTATATATTTTATCCTGTATGGATTTGGTCCTAAATATCGTACTACAGGGTTTCTGCTATGTCAGTTTTGCATCCCCTGAAAAAGGTACCAAAATTTCACCCTCAGACATACAAAAAAGTGAAAAAAAGAAAAAAAGGCCTTTCAATTGCCATTGGAAAATATGAATCCTGTTACAAATATGTTGACGGTAATAGATAGTTAAAGCACCAAACAAACCAATATGCACACTCAACAAGACTGCTGACTACATCACAGACGTGTCCCATTCCTGCATCTCATAAAAATTTCTGTTTTTAGTATATGTGTTGGAGACCGATGACCTAATTGACGCAGGGATAGTGCATGCAGCACAAATTGCCCAACGTGCTCCAGCATAACATCTAGAATACATAGGCCTATGATAGCCCGGAAATCCGGTCTAAGGATGGCCTTGTAGGTAATTTTGAGAAAATACTTTTTTAAAAGTGACAAGAAATAAAGGTTTGATGTGGGAGATGATGTGCCATGACAGGTCAGAAAGGTCAATCATAGGTTCGCATGCGTAGCGCGTGAAAACAGTTGCTCCAAGTGTAAAATGTTGAGGTGAGATCTCATGGAACTGCTCATCGTATACACCATGCAGTAAGATGAAAATTGTCCACAAGACTGCAAAGCCGTTGACGATTGTAATTCACTTGACTTTGCCCACGACGGATAAGTTTTGGCACATGTTTTCGTTCTGCTGACTTGCTTGTTGGAACACAGGAATTTCGCTGAGGACATCGTGAATTACACCTGATCTAAAGACTCAAAATTGAAGGGGGAATACCACACTCTTACATTGTCTCTCACCCCTTACCACCAACCCTCGGCTTCAGACAAACTCAAAATTTATTTTCTGGTGGAAACCCTGTACTAGTAAGATCAGTATGTATGATTCTATTTCTGATGTTTTTGATTTTTCAACACATACAACAATACATCATGTTTACTGTTCACCTATTATTTAACAACCTGCCAAAATGTTTTAATATTTTCATGCATGCACTGATGGTTAAAATTGTGACTACTGGGGGCCATCTTCTGGTGCCAGGTTGATCATTGAGGTATCCCTAGGTTTATTCTGTGCTCAATGGCCTTTTGATTTCAGCAAGTTGTGGTAGAAATTTTCATAAGGATTAAGAAACCACAAATTTAGATGTAGCTGAGATGGGGGTCTCTCTGATTAAAAAGATAACATGGTAAACCAGAAAATTAATTTGTATGGGTGTCAGAGTAAGTCACATCTGTAAGCTCGGTATCATACAGTACCTCTGTACTTCTATTCTATAACATTTACTTCAGCTGAAAAACAGTGGCTTCACCATTGTTGATGGCAGTTGATGACAGTGAAGGCCTACAAGAACAATAGGGGAGTATTAAATACCCAAGGCAGAGTACAATAATCCTGCCAGTGTCAAGACAGAACAGCATACTACACTACTAATCAGCCCATTGGGTACCTACCACTGTATAATGAAAACAGTGACATGGCAAGTGTTTTTATGATGTGATGAACATGCACACAGTTCATATACACGCCCATAGCAGACACATTCTCTTATGTTACCAAAACAATGACAATATGCTTATTTCCATATTCAGCCATATATTGTACAGTACACTGTTCATGATTATCCAAAGTTGAGGTATTATTATAATTACCTTGGACTGAATATCAGTGGGCCTGAGTAAATCTGCTACAGGTGATCTCCTGCTGACTGGTGACATCTTACCTCAGCAATGTTCCAAGCATGACATGGGTATAATGAATTACTCAATAGCATAACAGTTAAAACCATTTGTTTTTATACCAGTAATATAGTTAGGATTGACTGAAATGTTTGACATTAGTCCTGAATACTGGCAGTACGTCATTTTAATGGAAGCTAATACATGTACAATGTGCGAGTATCATGTTTGTGATGAAACCACATCACCAATGTAATTCACTGATAAATTGAACAAATATGGACTTGTGTTGTAAGAAATACTGATCCTACCAAAAGGTAACTATGTAATGCTACTTACCAGCATGTTTTTCTGGTAAACGCACGAAACTAACTTGTTATGTACAATTTGCCGATGATGATGTAGTTGCTTTTGCGAGTTTTCAAGAGAGACAATTTACGATGGAACAACCTCAGTTGCTCTCCTTGATTTGTGCTGTACAAAGGACGTGTTGCCAATCACCCACATCACATACTCTAAGAGTACTAGAAATTCCTGCTCCTGAGATGTCCTCTCATAGACTGACTATAGGAAATTTATCCACTCACTCGTACCATTCTTTCATTCAGATATCCTATATTGTCACTTCAGATTAACCCTTTCTTCAAGTTCTTCCTCGGATTTGAGATAGAAAAAGTATTTTGGAACATCAGTAACTTAATTTTTTTTTAAAGAATACAGTTTTTTGCTCTTTTTGTTAAAGCATTTAAAACATGTTCACTTTAGGATATGAATCTTTAGATGCTGACATTTTGGGGGAATGAAACTGAGTTAAAACCAAGTTAGGTATACTTAATTGATGTATACATGCCAGTGATGCACATATTCAGGAGAGATCAGTTGAAAGCTATAATTTTTTGAATTTTTGATGGTGCTATACACCTGTTTATTACTGATGTTAGCATTATGGAAACATGTAATTGCTTTCAACCAAAGAATATTTGTTTATATATTAGTGATCTTGAACCAAGATCAAGAAGTGATCTTTTGTTTTATTATTACTGTGTAGATCAGTTCATTGAAGACTATACAAGTACATATATAGGTACTGAAACATAAGTGTGTATGTTAATCACTTAAAATCAATGGTCCAAAGCTAGACCTTTTTTCTTTTAAAATACATATACATTCATACATATATGCCAAAATATGTTTTTGGTTGAAACAGCCTGAAAAAAAGCAAACAAAACAAAAACGTATATTCCCTTATTACCGACACTGTGGGACATTAAAAGATTAATGATTCAAACATTTGCAGAATTATCTCCCTTGTATTACATACTAAGACCACCCAATCTAGCACAAAGCTACATTTTTATAGTCCTCAAGCTGGGCTGAAGAGCACTTAGATGCACTGAACTCATTAGCTCGTTTGTACAAAGTACATGCACCACTGGTGTGTGCATATCACATGTAATTACTGTAAATTACAAAGTTGACGACTTCATTACTTTATGTATTGAACTGAACTTGTGCATTCATGTGCATTGCTACCCAATCTAAGTTTTGTTTTAATAGTGATCAATTCTTGGAATATGGAATTTAGAAAGCTCAATTTACACGTGTAACCTATAGCACTTTTCTATACATGAGAGAGTATCAGAGATCTGTCTCGCATGCAGCTAGTAGTAGGTAGTCAGAGATACATGTAGGCTCTGTAGCTTGACATGATTGGGATCTAGAAAGTATAGAGAGCAGGTTCAGCATTATATAGCTTTGTTATGGAGGAGATATTAGGTTAGCCACGTGTGTGACCAGTAATTAGAGTACATGTAAGTGTGATGCCATAAAAGACCACATGAAAAAAAGGAGATAAAAAGTTGATGTTCTATATACTGTGCTTTCCTTCATAAGAAGTGGCTCTATTTTAGTTGCTCTTTGTTTGCGTTTTTTTTTTTTCACAGCGTTATCTTGAGACGTGAAATATCCCACCTCATATTTGTCACTTTCTCCCAGTTTTTTGGTGTGTGTGTGTTGTATACTGTGGTATTTTCTGTCGTGTTACTGTGAACTGTGTCAGCAGCGCTCCAGAGAGATTCTCTGCGGCCCATGGAGTTAGCATTGACCCATGAATAGGGGCTATGTATTTGAGGAGATGCCAGTGTCTTAGACCGATTACCTTCCTTCGCAGCTGACACTTAGGCCAGCTTAAGGCTTTCTCCAAATGTTTGGTTTCCTTGATGCTTCTACAGTTAGGCCTGAATTATTGTTTTTCCTTTTTAAGAGGATAACATGTATGTGTGTGTTTTTATGTTTTGTTTTTCTGTTCTATTGTTAATAAATTCATATTGGAATATGTAAAAAGATTCAGACATTGCACAACAGGGTTGACTGGAAGCTTGGGTAAATGGTGGAAATAATTGATGGCAGTGTGATGTTTTGTTTGTTGTTCTGGTTGAGGTAGCTATGCACCTGGGGCTGGGAGGGAAGATGTCGAGTAGCTGTCAGTCACTCCATGGGGCTGTCACATTTCACCTGCAGGCAGTGCTGTGGCCTTTATACTTCAAATTTATCTAAATATTAGGTTTTCTCCAAACTCCTCAGGCATTCACACTATGCCTCAAGTTTTACTCTATAGCTAGCTGATACACACAATGTCAGCCTGGTATAAAGCTTTTGGGAGTTCATTCTTCAGCACCTTCAACATGGGTAAAAACTTTGACATAGATGCAAACCCTCTCAGTCGCAGTGACATGTTATGCTGATCACCACCAGAGATATGCTTATTATCTGTCAGACATTATAGTTAAGGTGAGTGACAATTCCTGATGTCTGTCTATCTTCAGAACAATGTGAAAATTTCGTTCAGTTTTGTATATTAACTAAAGATTATACTATTAACAAAAGATAATATTATTAAAAAATTAATTTATGTAAAAAAATTCAAATTTATATTTCATAATATCCTTGCTGTCTCAAAATATATGATTTTTTGGCTTTCCAACAGTCAACCTTCTGACTTACACCTTCATTAATTCTTCTGTGAATGAGCTATGGAGGGGACTGTGGAGACAGTTGTCTTTGCCTGTGTATAATAACACTTGCTGAAATAGCTTATAATTACACCACAGGCATTGTGAGGAGATACTGTGAGTGTGATATTGTGAGTGTGATGTATTGGATGTAAAGAGAGAAGCACTGCCAATGGGTTGACCCATACTGATGTGGCTAGGAGATAAGAGGAGCATTATGACATAATTCAGCCTCTCACAGGTGTAGAGGTGATGGTAGGTTAGTAGTTGTCACATTCTTGACTACAGGTCAATGCAAGTTGAATCAGAAAGACTCTTTAGAGATTCTATGACATGGCAGAATGTTTAGGTCTACAGAATGTGCTTGAGATGTAGAGTTATGTGATTGTGGACTTCTCCTGGCAGGACTATTTCTGGACCAGTGAAGACACAATGAGGTGATTTAGCTTCTGTGTCAGTAAACTGACATAAAAGAGAATGATACAAGCAAGCATGTCAGAGGTCAAGCTCTGCACGATTCTGGTCTCTGTGATGTGTTAGTGGAAAAACATTCTCACACGTGCAAACACAACACAATGTAAGAATAGTAAAGCACACTTTAAGCAGAAAAGATTGAACCAGTGGTTGATGTCAGAAGGGATGCAGCACGTTACTCACTGTGTTTACTCTTTGGGGTGTAGAAAGTACAAGGCGTCTTTAACCATTAACAGGCAGCATTAAACACTACAGCCTCATGATAGAAGAGCTAAAAACTGATTTGGACAGGGTTTTAACTAAACTCTGACAGCAACTGTAGGTGCTTAGTTACAAAGTCTATAGAGACTCATTTTATGTGCAGTTGATCTGGAAGGTATTGTGTTTAGGGACCAGAATGTGCCTCAGTAGATAAACATGTTGATGTACTCATCATGTCACAAGTGGGGTGAGAAGACAACTTACCAAGACTTACTATATGCAAGTTCATGAAATACTGATAATGTCTTACATGGCACATAATTTGTACATAATACTGGTCAAGTGCTACTCAGTGATATGTTGTTGTTGACTTCATCTATCAGATTCTTGACTTATTTTACCTCTTTAAAGATATCTTTGTCTTATTGACTTTTTCATTCGCTGTGTATGGTATAACTGTTCTAACAGTTGTTTCAAAATGAGGAAATGTGCCTATTTAAACATGTTACTGTCTTCTCGCATATATTCTTCTGTGACCACAAATATTCTTTTGATGCTCACACATAAGTTTTAGTCAGATTGCATGTCCACATGAATGTAATGTTACCATCAAATAGGATTCACACAGTAAGTATTTTCCCCATTCTGATGTGTTGTAGGTCCAGCCTGGAGATTTGATGATGACAATGACTCTACTACATCTTCGGAAACAATGCCCCCTGGTGGAGAAGACACACAGCTGACAAAGCATACTGCACAGCTATTTTACACCACTCCGCCCAGAGCCGTAAGTATATAGCGCTGCTCTTTAAAATTATCACTGGATTTGCCTTTTTGTTGCATTTTATTTAATTAAATCATACATGTAAATACATGGAGTTTTAGGGGACTAATTTTAAACCATCAGGAAAAAGGGTTATAAATCTAAACCAAATCAGTAGTATTTCAACCTTATGATGATAGTAACTATGAAGATTTTCTTCTATTTGCTTCCAGTACTTTGGTATTTTCATATGCTATGAAATTTTAATAATATCACCGTAAATAGTCATTTATTCCATATGATATTTCATGGTGTTGAAAACACTTTCTTCGTTTTAAGTTCAGTCTGATGATATACCCAATATAAGAGTATTAATGGCACAGATGTTTCCATGGATTTCTTGCTCATAGAGGTAGATGTATCTTTAGTTGCTTTTCTGTTGTTGAATGTGCATCGTTATTCTGGTAGTATTGGGTGTGAGTAATGTGTAAGTAGAAGTGTTGTATGGCTACCTAATCTTTTCTAAACAAGATCATGTCGGCAGGAAGATGTTATTAAGATATATAGATGCAGACATAGCCAATATGAATTTTTATTTTTCAGAATATGGTTCATCATAAAGATCATGAAAAAAGGTGAGAGAATTTATACTTGTGTGAACTTCTTGTGAAAGTTAGCTGTGCAACCGAATTTGTTTACCATACCTGTACTCAGCTAGGTTTTTCAGAATTGTAAATCTTCATGGATCATTTAACCTTTGTAAGAACTGACACATTTATGGTACAAAGTTTGTTTAAATGCATCAGCCTACAGAGTTACATTAAGCCTGAAAGAAACTTCAAAGCTAAGATTTTTTATGTCAAGCTATGAGGCTATTTTTGTGTGCTAAGTGCAGCAGTATAATTTACCTGCAAAGCTCAGTTTACAGGTTTCTTTGCTTGTGTACAATGCTTTTATTATTTGCAAGTGTTAATAAGCCTGCAGAGATATTATAATTAAGAAGTCACTTCTCATTCACACAATCAGCTGCGAGTTATTCTCATTTTATTGGTTTCTTTCTTAATTTGGCTGACCAGTTTCATGAATAAAATAGAAGAATTATTTGTGGCTGTGATTTATTACCATAGTAGCCAGCAGCATACAGCACATTTATGTATATAGTAATTTGGTGCCATATATAAATAGCCATCAAGGTTAGCCGTGTTTTTAGTATACATGTACTTGTAGCTCTATGACTGTTTGGCTCTTTGCACATCAAAAGTGTTATTATGACTAGTAACCACCTAATTGGCCATAAAATGAATTAACGTTTATAGATATGTATAAATGACAGGGGAAAAAACTAAAGTTCACATGTGCAGATATGGACAAAAAGGTTGTAGTAATGTATTCCGACCTTCTTATTTCCATACTAGATGAAATGCGTGCATGTTGTAGGGATTAAAATAGGTACAAAAGTTGGGTTATAATACAAGGGTAATAAGGTAGTGTGATTGGAAAGGGCAAAGACACCTGAATTCAGGTGGAAATTTATCCAGTGTATAGTTCCCTGTGTGAGTGGAGTATGTCCTTGCTGACGAGGAAGGGCTGAACACAGGTGACATTTCTTGTGTATTTGTGGGTCTGGCCTGCCAGGGCGTAGAGTAAGGACATGACAGGGGGATTACCTGCAGAGGATATGTGTCCTAACCTGTCGCTCGTGTAAACCACACCTCTATGTGATCAGGCCCAACCCGAACCATCCTGCACTGCGACAATTCCATGGACCACCAGTTCATTTTTTTCCCCATTTGATCACCTTTGTCGCAATCATTCCTGGTTCGTGTGTTTTCCCTCCCCTGTTTGAACATGAGATTTCCGATAGCAAGCCAGCCCTTTTTGATTACGATACTTGAGATCTGATGTCATATATTAAACAGACGCTAAGGTTTTGGACTGGATCCAAGTTTATTCCACACGTATAGGAAATGAAATAGAGAAGTGTATGGTGCGCATGTAGTTGAGGATTCCTGGTTTTTAGTGAGTATATTACACTGTTAAGTTACTCTGACCCACACAGAGAACTTTTTACCTGTTCTGTTGGCTTTATTGCACAAGGTAAACTAATCAGTGCTTTATGGGAGTTCTCAGCTCGGGGTAAAATGTGATGTTATCTGTAACCTTTTAGCTTGTGCAAACAAGTCGGATTCTAACGTGTTTATACCCATTTCAGCGTGACATAATTGCATGTTGCATTAAGTTTCCTAATGGAGGAACAGCTGCTAGTGTATTCCTCATGGCCACCATGATTAGAGCGTAGAGTACATGTAGCTAAGCCTAAACCCGAGACATACTGATGCCCATTTCTTTTTATAATTTGAATTGCCATTACCCTTCTAATAAACTATCAGAGTTAATTAATTTTATTTACCCAGACTATATATTTAGATGTCACAGGATTTGTGTGATAAGCAGAGTTAACTTTGATACCAAATTTGATCTGTCTCGACATCAGACATTGAAATCAGATAGCCAATCTGTGCCAGTTGTTATCTGTTAGGCTTTTAGTGGAGAATTTTAATTAGAGTGTGTTTGTGTCTTAGCGGGAACTCATTATGATAAATCATGGCGTGTTAGTTTGTGTGATGCAGACAGGCTAGGCTCCAGTGGTCCCTCTCTCTGTCTCTCTCATCAGTCTTAATGAGCCCGCGGTTTACCTGAATTGAACCTCACATCTACCTGTCTACTGCCTCAATTCCACCACCATTAAACGAGACATTGATGAGGGAATTGTATTCATTAACACATCTTATGATCTAAATGGTATTTTTATTGCAATCAAAGTTGGCTGGGCAAAGTTGAGGGGGTGGTTTTTTATTTTATTTTATTTTAGTGGTATTTAGTGCACTGTGATTTTACATGTATAATTTGAAATCGTTCTCTTTATTCTTCAAGTCTATGTAGCCTATTTAACACATCACATGTATCTAATGATTTATGCTTACTGTCAAGACTGGCAATAGCTATATATACATATATATATATATATATATATATTATTATTATTAGATGTAGTATCACAGGTTGATAATAATGTAGAAATACAGTAGCTGTATTATTATTACTGGATGTGATATAAAGGGTAGATTATTATATTTAAAAAGCTTTGTAGATGTAATAATAGGTCTTTGTATTAGCTTTTGTATAATTTGAAAAATTTGTTTTTTTTTCATTATAAATTATGTGGATGGCTTGATAATAGACATATAGGATTTGAAATTGTCATTTGCTTATAAAATAACTATTATTATTTGATCAGATAATTATATTTCATGCACTTAGTAAATTCTGGGGATGTGGTGGGGGTAACAGTTAAAACGTGTAAGCTAGTAATTCAGTTGTTATGGCTGATTACAAATTCTCACAGATAACTTTAGGTTAAGGGGCTATCCCTAAGTCTTATTTGGCGTGGTTTCCAAGGGGAATTATCCTGCAGAGCATGTCAAGGCTGGAATTATGTCAGTAGGGTCAGATTTTCTAGTTAACAATTAATAGCAAATTGTGCTTCTTAAATTTCCTCATGTGTTTGTGTCTGGGCTTTGTAGGCTGGAGAGCACTGGTAGCATCTCAAAACTCGCTCGCAGACTCAGCCAAAAGGACAGAAAAGAGCGCCATAAAGCGTCGTCACCAAGACAACGGTCCGTTAGCCTAGACTGGTAAGACATTGACTTTTCTGATCTGACCACATCTATTATGTTGATATTAAGAGAAAACACACACTCGCCAATAAAACAGCATTTTATAGCAGGTATACCCAAGGCTGCTTGGGTGGTGTGTGCTGTGTTTAAACCTGTTTAACATGCTGCACATGCTTTGCCTGGGGTGGTAGAGTGCTTGGGGCAAAGAGGCGAGCTCTGGAGGACTAAGGTAAATCAGTGCTCTCTATACAGGGCACACTTTCTCATGGAACATGCGCAGGGACAACCTAATAAAGATATGAGAGAATATCAGCAGACTTGTTGTGGACCTTTATTGATCTAGAATCCAATATTACATTCAAGTTGCACAACTACATGACTTATGTTCATAATCACCATCATGAAAGTAATAAAGACAAAAATTTCATGATGTAGGCTTAAGCTTGAATTGTGCATTAAGAATAGGTGAAAACAGTAGATTTTATTACAAGAAAACTCCTGTGCTATGATTATTATTGGCACATGCGAACTTGTAAACAATGAAAGATCTCCAGTCTAGAACCAAGCCAGGTGAGCAAGAGTATCTTTGTTAGAAATTAATGTCTTCAATGAAAAATTAACATCAATTTATTAAATGAAAGCCTCAGAGACATATGGTTCTGAATGCTCTTTTATATTATCCTATTAAGAAATAACTTTGGTGAATTTATGTATTGGTCAGTTATCACCAGTGTTTTTACAGTAGATCTAAGGCACAGATGTATATAAGGCACGTTGAATGCGGTATTGTGTGAGAGGTGAATGAATTGGCTGCATTCATTGCATTACAGAAGAATGTTATTCATAGAGCCATATTCTTCACTTACAATCTCCATCCCACATTAGCTTAGAACTGAAAAGGTTTTCTAGCATTACATGCACTATGCTGAAAATTAATGTTCACATTTTAGAAAATCTAGCTGACCTATTCCTAAAGGGTTTAGGCCATCTGTATGTTATACAGTTCCAAGATGGTTGTAAAAAAAGCTTTCCTAATCTATGACCACAAGTAATGGTGCTTTGCGAAATTAAGTTAGCCAACAATCTCTTGATATAGTGTTTCCCCTGTCAGTAATGTAAAGTTAACCAAATATAAGCAGAACATACTTTGGGAAATGGGATATTTCTTCAATTTAGGTAACAAGGAGGCCTTTGACTGGCAGATATGACATCCAGCATGTATATAAAATCTTTAATCTGAATGATTTAAATAATCAGTTAGATCATAAAAGACTTTGCCAGATATACCAATGATACTCAAGCCTGGATGAGCAAGATGGTTACATCAGACCTTGTACATGTCTGGTGACGCAGTTCGTGTGCCATTATAGCAGGGTGAATGTCTACCTTTGTAATGTTACATCTTTGACTCTGCTGTTCTAAACTATAAACAGGAGATTTAGAGGAAGACAGTAGAGGAAGAACAATGACAAAAATTGCTGAGTTAACTTCTGCTGGCATGTAGGTGATGAATTTAGCTATAGAGGTCTATCTCATTAGCGCAGCTCACTATCATCCTCACACACTCGGCTTTATCACCTGTTCAACAGCTTTCTTGAATTCTTGGTTTTTAGTGAGCATTAATTGATATGCATAAATCAACCCCTCCTGACAGACCACACAGACTTGAGGAAAAACTCTTTTTCACCCATAATAGAATTAACCACACAATAATCAAGAGGGAAGCTGATGTTCTACTACTTACAAGAAACTTTCTATATTATTTACCTCTATTAGGATGTGCTGATGTGATCAGATGGAATTCAGGTCTAGCCAAAAAAAAATGTAAATTTAAAACATACATGTGTTTAGATGTTCGTGTAAACTCTGTTTGACACTTGTTCCAACAGGATTAACTCATCTGTGTTTTGTTTGTATGGCAACAAATGATATCTGGATAGATATATATATGTATATATATATACTACCTAATAAAGATTTGACCTGATGACTTTTTATTACTGGGCCTTAGATGCTGTACAGCCATAGTTTAAGAAAGTAAACCCCTGTGTGGTAAGGAATGTAAGACCCTTGTAACCTCATGGCGGGGGCAGTGATAATACCTGGTAACTATAGAGTTAACACTTTTTCTCTATAGCCTGTCACTGACACTAGATTTATAGTACCAGTCATAATCAGCAAGTGAAGTGTGTCCAGTAATTTATACATAGATAACTGTGTGTAAATATGAGTTGGTGTGGCTAGTGGAGACTGAGGGTTGACAAAGGTAGATTGTTAAGGTGATAAAGAGCAGGTTAGATCATGCTCCAGTCCTGCCAGAGGACTCTAAAGCACAGAACTGAAGTGATTGCAAAACCCAGTGGTTGTAGTAGTCACTGTCTCAGTCCACCCAGGGGCTGTCATTGTCCATGGAGTGGTTATCTGACTGACTGGTTAGCCTGCACACTTCACACCTCTATGAACCCCGGTGTGACCAGGTGTCCAGGAGCTATAGTTACATCAGCACACACCTCTGATGGCATGCTCTGATAATAGTACATTATTACAGTAATGGACATTAGATGAGCTATGTATCATTCATATCCATTAGGGTAGGAGACTCACCTGGAGACAGACTCAAGGTGTACAGATTGATCACACACAGTGACAGGTAGAAATTTGTGTTCAGCCACATTGAACCGAAATCAGGAAGCAGCCAGGCCAGGAGCTTTGCATTGTTGCATTACACTGTACTGGATATAATGGCCGGCTAGGAAACCCGGGTGATCGGAAACAAATAATAATGTGCACTTTAGTGTGCTTTGTGTTCTGGATGAGGCCTATTTGGTGTGTACTCTATGGTTGCTGTGGTGTTTATCTTGATGCCTGTGAGGAATTACAGTGATGGTGTAAGCTGATCAGACTGGGACAATGCACTCTATTGGTTTACTGGTGGATGTCCACCACAAAGGGACGCCAACAAGAACTCGCAGAAGGTTCAGTCTGTAAGTTTTTGGAGCATTTCCGTGATATATTGTCGATTTTGGTTTTTTTTCATTTCTGAAGTACCGATATTATAATTTTATAACAAACAAGTAAGCTGTGGGTGTACAGAGTGTTTGCACCTGTATATTCATATTGTGGTCCTGTTCCTTATCCTGCTATAATATTTAGTTGTTGCATTTTTCTCTTGGGTTTGTTGATTTTTTTTACCTGATTAAGGTCTTCCTATGCCTGAATCATTTCGGTGTGACCTGTTTTCGCCCACACCTGTCATTTATGATTGACATTTAGCATGAATTGTTAGGAGGGAACCAGGTAACTTGTGTCTCCTTGTGGCATGATGGTGTAAATGTCAGCCATAATCTCTAGTGGTAGTTATGTAGCATGTCCCACCTACCTGACTCATTTTCAGGCCCTGCGCAAATGTTTGGGGTTAATGTGATATTTCAGCTTTTCCTGGTGTTATAAGCCATGGTCTAGTTTCTTTGGATAATACTTTGACATTTATAATGAGATACCCTACTTTCTCTGAAAAAGTGTTCATTTAATATTATGTAGTTTAACAACCTAAAAATCACAGGTTTTCACATCTTATGATAGGAAAAGCCAATTCCTGAGTCAAATGTCTCATGTGAAATGAATTATTTGTGGTATTTTAATTTATTGTTCGCCCTGTTTTAATACATGTATGATTTGAAAAGCAAGTTCCCATGAAATTTTAAGGCGATAGAGAGTATATTTGTGGCGCTACTAGTCCCATGGTTAATCTACTTGTTTTGCAAATTTATGCTGCATGCAGCGGACAGTGGTCATGATGTATATATATGTGGTATTAATATGCATTATATTCAGTGTAATTACTCTGATCTCGAAGACGGGATATTTACATCCCTTATCTACAAGAAGGGATCTGTCACGAATTCCATTAAAGATCTTAGCCTAGATGACAGAAAAGAGCGAAAATGATTATACGCTCATTCATTCAACAAAATCTTGATCAGCCTGAGGCTAAAAGTCTTGAAAACCCTGTGAATTAGTATTTAGCTATTCAGCTATACAGTACCAGTACTTCTGTAAAATTAGTTGTCTTGCCTGATAAAATGGGAATGGATGAAACAGCTGTAAGATGTCAGTAAATTAAGTTATTAATTGAATAATAATCTTAGCCATGGAGATGGTGGAATGACATCGCAGATTGATACGAGAGATCAGATTTCACCAGCCCTTTAGGTGATTTGAAGTATTGAGCAAGAAATCTAGCTGTTGTATCAAAGTGCCTTTAATTGCATTGAGAATTGCTTGTGATCTTGTAGGAAAAAGAATCCAGATTATCAGGATCCTTGTCATTTAAGCATTTTTGAGTGCAAAGTGGAATAGTTGGTGATATGCATATTTTGTTAGGGCATAACCTCTATCATTGTGAGAGATCATTGTGTAGTTTGACCTTGTATAACCTTAGGACTATTCCTCTTGCTTAGCCTGTTGTAATATTTTCCAAAATAATCGTTCAAGGTATACATATAGACTATAATAGTAATTAATGTGTTAATTGTTAAGTGCATTTTAACTCCATGACGGTGTTTGTATTGCATTTACATACGCCAATTCACTTGACACATACAGTTATGCTTTGTTTTTATTTGTTAAATAAAACACATTGGACATTAAGAGCCTGAGCCTTCCTGAAAATCAGGAACCCACATCTCAACATGTGTAAAATTAACTTTTTACACATTGTTTTTTTTATTTATTTGGTTTTGTTTTTTTTGAAGCTGCAAATGTTTTTGTGTGTGTTGATTACTGTGTCAGGCAGGATGATACATCACCTGTATACCTGTTTTACTGGCATGTGGTGAAGAAAGCAGAAAACCTCAGATCGTAGCTGTTCGTTAGGGCACACACAAGGCTATTTCTTTTCTGCTTCACAAGCTCTCTCTATAAGGAATATACATGTATAAATATGCAAATAGAACACACATCTAGCAGAAGTAACTATAAACTATGTACTTTTATGTATAGTTTACTGGGACCTGTACTAAATGGGTATGGATCAAAGCCTGGTTGTTCATTAGGTGTTAAATCTGACAAATGTAAGTGGAATATAAAAAGTGCTCATATCAATTATTGGACCTTGTCTCGTGTTCATGTAAGATTGGAAATAGCCTAAATAAATGTACCAGTCATACACAGGTGGGGAGCTGTTCTAGAAAGTTGAGTTTTCTTCAAATCGTGATCAGGGACATCCCATGCTGGCTGGCTAATTGTATATGTAATCTGTGCCTATATGGCTCTACAGGGTTGGTTCTATGGGATAAGAAAGGCACTCGGCCTACAGAACCACGAGGATTACCAGATTAACACGAAGCTTCTGTCCAATTCTGAGGTTGCAGAGCTGAAGCCAGAGCACTAATGCAGCTCTGTGAAATCCCCATGACCACCTGCTGTGGATTATGACAACCTCCTAGAGTGGTTGTGAAGGACTGATCCCAGGGGCATGGTCAAGTCACCGTCCTACAGAAAGCTGCTTATTCCCCCGATCTTTATGGTATTAATGGTTTATAGGAGTTTACTAGAAACCTGTGATTTTTGATCGCCTGGAGCATACCTGTAGAGTGAGGCCATAGACTGTTAATCAGTGTTGATCTGTCCTACCTGAGGGAGGATTAGGCCAGCCCCAGGCCAATAGGTTACCGCAAGTGGTATGTCTGCTGTACAGGACGTGTGCCTCCAATGGACACTGAGACCAATTACTGTGAACTCAGGTGTTATTTTCAAAGCACCCAATTTTGAGCATTGTGGCAGTGTTGACAGCAGGTACCATACCTGTATATTAAAGGATTGGGTGCAGGAACAATCTCATGGGATCAGTTTGCCAGATAGTGAATACATGAAAGTGCTAATTGCTCATAGATGCAGCACATAACATGTGCATCATTACAGCACATTGCAGGTGGTCTGGAGGCATGTGTCGTGTTGTGCAGCATGTGCACTGACAGGAGAAGAGCAGATGAAACAGCGCTGACTATCTCAGGGTGACCATGCAGATGTAATTAACCACAATCACACAATGGAAGCACACCATATTTTATCATCAGCTAAGATCAAGCTGATGAATTTGATGCTGTGTCAGGAGTTTCTGTAAGATGTCATATTTCTCTTTATTATTTTTTTAGCTGTCATATACTAGCAGTAATTTATTTTAGTGTTTTAACTGGTTTGTGTGTGTGTGTGGGGGGGGGGGGGGGGTCTTATCTCAGTTGGTTAGCGCGCTAGCACAATGTAATGACCCAGTAGCCTCTCACCAATGCGGTCGCTGTGAGTTCAAGTCCAGCTCATGTTGGCTTTCTTTCCGGCCAAACGTGGGAAGGTTTGCCAGCAACCTGCGGATTGCCATGGGTTCCCCAGGCGCTGCCCGGTTTCCACCCACCATAATGCTGGTTGCTGTCATATAAATGAAATATTTTGAGTACGGCATAAAACACCAATCAGATAAATAAATAAATAAATAATTGGTTTGTAGGACAGAATGTCCTTAAAATTCTATTCATAAACCAGCCCTGAAAGAATCCAGTCAGAAACTGTATAACATGTGATGAATTTTTAACAAGTGTTCTCTATCAAAGATTTTGGTTTTAATAACATCCAATTTTTGCTGTTGTTTAGTTGTAATTTTTATTATAATTATCATTTTACGTTCAATATGCGTCTGTGGCTGAGGTGGTTAATGTGCCTTGGCTGAAGAGCCTCACATCAATGTGGTAGTCAGCTCATGCTGGCTTCCTCCCCAGCCCTAAAAATATTTCTTGAGTATGGCATAAAACACCATCATGTAAATAAGTCAATATGTTTGAGCGTAAAACAAAATGGAAATTAAAGATTTGCGACTTATTATGTACATTGTTCGTTTCATACCTCATTTTGTCCAGTACATGTTTTTCCTATGTACTGTAATTTTTCCTAATGATCTGCCATTTTTATATTAGCCCATTTTATAGCTGAAAATTGATGATTGTTTCACATATGATCACATTTACAAGAGTCCTTTTGTTTATTTATTTCTTTATTTCTTTGATTGGCATTCTACACTGTACTGCAGAATACTTCACTCATATGACACCCAGCAGTCCTTTGTCTGCTGCTTTCCAAGCATGACTATTTCTGGAGTTCAATTTAGGTTAATGGGAGAAATAGCAAAAACAGAAATGTGTCCTAGTGGTCCATTTTTGAACTGATTAATACTTTTTATATATTATGATTTTTTTTAGACACCAATTGCCCATTAAATATAGTATTTTTATAGGTTCAAAAAATTTGGTTCCAATGAAGTGTTTATGAGGCCAATCAACACCTGCATTCATATTTGCATATTGCTAATTAATTTAGGAGTAAATATATCTCACATTGGATGATAAAATTTTTTTCGAAGTCTGGGTAGATGTCATTCTGATATTTCAAATACCAACACAATGAAGTATCCAAATTATTCATAACTGAAAAATGGTAATAATTTACAACTTTCAGCTTTAATTTGAATCATGAGATACCCATTTTCAAGATCTTGTTGTGTAAGTCTGATAACTATACCTAAAAATGTCTACCTAATTAAAATTTACTAAATTTACTCATGCATTAATTATTATGACTCAAACTTTGTATAAAAGACAAATGGTGTAGATATTATAGAGGCATAACCAGGTGGTGTTGAGAGTAGCAGAATGCAGTGCATACACAGGACATCCCTCAGCTGGCCCAAGTTCAACTGTGGTATATCAGTGCTCTCAACAAACTATTACGGTGGCTGGTTCCGAAAAAATGGTCAACAAAACATGAGAATCCCATTTAGCCTAGGGTAAATTTACTCTGTTCTTTGGACTCTTTATTGCAGTCTTACATGAAGTTCTTCTCCTTCAAGTTTATAAAATGTAATTTACATGTAGATTGGTATGATTTGATTATTTGGTGATCATTGTTTCTGTTGGGTGTTTTCAGTGGTGATGGTCGGCGTGTGAAGATTTTGTCCACCTCCCCGTCGGCTGAGTCAAGTCAGGGGCCCTCCACAGAGAACATGACTCTGCCTCCTTCCACAAGTGCTCCACTCTTCAAGGACATCAACAGCCTGTCCCCAAGTCCCAAAATGAGCAAACACTTCAATAGTAAGTACATTTACTAGTTTGCCCTCATTATTTTATCACAAATCATATTTCAGTAAAACTAAAGGTTCAGATGTTTTGCTTTGAAAGTTCTGAAAATTTGATTGTAAAAAATGCTTAGATAGTGATTATTGAGATTTTATGCTTCTGTTGCTTCATCAAGATTTAGAATCAAATTTATACTTGGTTAAAAGTCTGTGGACGTTGTGTTATATGATGAACTGTTAAGTTTTTGCAGCTGGGTGGGAATTGGGTACTATTTGAACAGTCAAGAACCTGCTTGATGTTGTCTGTAAACACCACTGCCCTTGTGCTAGTTAGCAGTCAGTTAATAGTCCACATGCAGCCATGGTGAGAGAAGCAGAGATAAGCCACGGTAATAGATACCCATCACATGGGCAACATTGAAATTTATGGCATTATATATTTGGCTGACTTTCAGATCCATCAGGTGGATAATTGTTTTGGAAGTTGGCTAGCTTTTGACCAATAAAGTGATGTGTTTGAATCCAGCTCCAGATTCATTGATCTTCTCCAAAAGTTCAAGCATAATCTCTGAACCTTAGCTAACACATTAAACTACGTTACAGTTTTACAATATTTGTAATCCCAGCTAACTTTTGGTAAAAAAAATCTTGTATACAGAGAACTGTTGATATGCTTTCTATATTTTACCTGATTAGATATCGGTTTCCATATTTTAAAGGCTTATCTTCATATCTATCTATTTCCAGCACATAAAACAAGTTTATGTCTCATTCTCAAATGATATTAATTAAACTCGCTTTGCTGGACTTAAATATATGTGAAACATTCTCCATGTATGTTTGGTGTGTATAGTTTTTTGCTGCATTTTGGGGCAAAGGTTCTCTTTTTTCCATGATCTAGTGTTCTTAACCATCAGTGTAAAACAAGTAATGTCACTTCAGAATTGAAAGTCCCTGTTAATTATCTTAAAGAGCATGTAATTTAATGTGTATAAATGTTTATATTCCTGTGGCTGCCACTTAAGGTGTAAATGAAATGATAGCTCTGTTGATGTTATAAACCTGCTAGTGGAGTTAACTAAAGAAAAGTGCCTGTCAATGTTTAATCTTAACTGTAGGTGTAAATTGAGTAATTAAGAATAGAAGTGAGGTAGAAGATGACAGCTTGTGGTTTAACTGGAGGGGAAAAGCTTTGTTCTTCTTGCAGATGAGTGAGAGGTCTGTGAAGGAGATACTTGCTGGAGTCAGCTGATGAGTTATCACAGGTCTGCTTCTGTCGACAGGAGACCTATGAGCATGGGCTGTAAATCCCTGCAGACATGGTCATTTATCATGTCCTACCTTCTTGGGAAATTTTGACTCCCAAGCCCCTTAGAGAGCCTCCTGTGCAACCATTAATTTTAAGTGGTGTAGAAGGTGCTATTGTTCTACACTGAAGGAAAAAACATCTCAGACTGAGTTTGGAGACAGAGTTTGACAGTCCTCTGAAAAAGTAGTCCGCTTACAGTTACAGCTCATCATGAGCTTTATAACTACCATAGCACGATGACTTAGTGAAATTGTTTTTAATGGGACATATTTGTAAATGCTGACTCCAAGGCGTTGTTTTAGCTGCCAAACTGATACATTCCTCTGGTAATTTCTTCCCTGCCTGTGGCAGAGCTGATAATACGGTTTTTGTTTGTGGTTAGGGAGGTTTCGTGATTCTCCGAGCTGATGATGTAAGAGGTAGTGAGGTAGCTGGCCTGCTGTACTGGTTAACCTCACACCACATATAGGTGATCTGTTGACACTGGGCTGAGGATTAGACAAAACTCAGGCATCAGGGATTAAAACCTTATAGCAATTAATTAACCACTAAATCCATTGTTACTTAAGTGTTTATCTTGCCAACAAGTTCATTATGTATTAATTTTGTTACCCAACCATTCATAGCGCTTAGAAATTTGTGGTTATTTATTTTATTATAATATGATGTGAAGTACAGATAATCTGAGGATGTCCCTTGACTAAACACACCAGATGTAGATAAAAGCTTCTCTTATACATGTGCTTCTCAGCGTGCAAACATTATTCAGGTTGTCAGTTAATACTAAACTAGATTAGACATCTTTTCATTAAAGATTGATCTAAAATACCTTTTGCTACAAATCTGTTTTTCCCTATGGTAAAGTATAGCTGTTCATCTTCCCATACTGCAGAATATTTCACTCACTGATACATGTAGCTGGTGAAAGGAAAGGAAGCATCTCTGTTGAAACTACCACCTTGACAGACCTTGTGATATGATACCACAGCCAAGCCCTGTGTCATTTAGAGCCCCATACTGGCCCTCAATAAGTGAATGCTCTGTCATCTGTAGTGAAGCCTTTGATGATTAAGCCAGCACAGATTCCTATGTGACATACACAGACATAGGCATACAGCCCTGGTTTCTGTATGGTCTCCCACCTGCTGTGCTTTCTATTTCTGATCTTGAGCATGCATGCACTTAGGATCTGTGTTTTTATTATTGTGCTTGTTTGTATCAAGGACAAGCGACTGATATAACGCTCACATAATCAGTTTTTGGATGCTGAATTAATATGGATCAAGTCTTATTTATGGATATAAATGCATAATTTCCTGCTTTGTTGCGTGTTAATATATTTTTGTGCTCTCTTGTGCTTCTCTCAAAAGGATATGGCTAAATTTTGGAAGGAGGAGGCCAATTTTGTGCTACCTGTAGTTTTTGTGTACACCTGTGTTGATTGATTAGGACGACTATGATGAAGCGCCTGTGGGTGTACTGGCACTGCTCCATGACACGTACGGTGCTGTCTTTGAAGTCTACATGACCGTGCAACGACTGAGTGGTTACCTGGCACAGTGACTCCCCCACACTTGGCTCTAGGCTACAAAGCCAGCTTAGTTTTACATATGATAGGCAGATTGAATGGGTATTGAATTGACAGCCCATGTATCAATCCCTGTTCATTCAGTAACACTTGGATAAGTTCTTTGTAAACAGCATTCACCTTTTGTAAAAATGCCTTCTTGTTTAGGATCACTGGGCAAGTGTCATGGCAGTCTTGCTAACAACAGTTGATGTTGTTTGTGCATGTTTTGTGTACCAAAATTTGCAACTGTTAGTGCCAGGTAGAGTTTGTCTTGTATAGGCCTCTTTTGCAATTAAACTGAATGCTTGATTGAACACTGCGAAACTAGACTGTCAGACATTGTTTGCTTTTGATGTAAATGCTTTTGATGTACCAGTACATGCACATATGGTGGTTAACGAATCAATATAATTAAAAAAACAAAACATTGCTGGAGAGATGAAATATATCAACATTATATTTTATCTGAAATAGGAAAGTGGATAACAAAATCATGTATAGGATTACTATGAAGGGAGACAACTTTTGTATATTTTTGTATGTGGGAATTGTTACCTCCCTGGAAGTTTACATGGTTTAATGAATGGGAGGGAATGTTCTTTACTCCAGAGAGTAGTTAAGGTTGCATTGTGAAGTAATGTGGTGACTGAATAGGTTGCAACTTTTGCAATTTCAATTGGGTTTTACTGATTGCTTATTGTTTTTTTGTCGTTGAAGGTCCCAAAAGGAAAGGCAGTGCAGAGCTGGATAGTGGAGGTGCTTCTCCAAACAAAACTGACAAGAGGAGAAATGACAAAGATAAAAAAGCTTCATTTGATTTAAATGGTGAGTTGGGTTAGTTCTTTCGTGCAGACATTGCACCTTTGTTCAAAAGACAAAATAAAAAAGGAATTAAAACAATGAAAAATAAAGAAGTTGATTGTACGACAATGCTGATTGGTTTTGGCTTATCGCATGTTGTGTCATGCAGAGTGCATGATAAGTCATCTCCTAGTGTACAGTATTAATGAGAGTTTCATGGAAGTGGTTCATCTCCCTCAAAAATGCCAGTCCTGTGATCATATTAGCTTTGACTCTGTAGAAACCTTCATTTGTATGTAGGAAATGCTCATTTGAGTAAGGTTAACATAAATACAGCTATGTATGCAGTTGCAGTGGGTATACATCATTTATGTAGCAGCATTGGGTTGTCAATACTACACAAATGAAATAAAAGCATGTATCAGGAGTTTATATATTTGATATAGGTATTTCATTAAATTTGTGTGTTTCTGAAGTGTACCTTTATAGGTATCACTGGTCAATAACATGGTGAATGAACAGGTAGGAAATGTGTTCAGCTGTTAGCGTCAAACTCTCCACTTGGGAGAGAAGGGATCTGTGTTGCAGTTTACATTTTGTA